>NC_142074.1:19670000-19872500 GCF_059756535.1 Pantherophis guttatus
CTTTTTTTTTGGGTAACAGGAATAAAATATATGCTTAATGTACTATGGTGCTATACTCAACAAACTAGTGTGATCTAAAGCAATGTGTGACCACAAATCATGGTTTGTTACACTGACATCCTGCCTTTCCTTCAGGAGCTCAAGGTGGTGACCAGAGAGCCTCTTCTGACTTTCTCCCACAAGAACTCTGTAAGTCGAGGACTATTTATGCAGTATATCTATAGAATAACAGAGTTGGAAGGGACCTTAGAGGTCTTCTAGTCCAACACTCTGCTCAGGCAGAAAACCCTATACCATTTCAGATAGATGGTTGTCCAATCTCTTCAAGAACCTGCATGATATTCATGCCACATGCTTATCCCATCACTGACCCAATGGAGTGTGTTCTACAGATAGGGTCAAGAAGATGCCTTGGACTCATTTGGTCTAGATTAGCACGACAGGAATTAACAGACAGATTCAACCTTTCCCAACCATTCCTGAATTCCTAATGATAATTTGAATTTGTCACCTTCTACATAGAAAGCTGGTGCTTCCCCACTGAGCTACAGCACCATTCACTTTCTGCCATATTGTGATGATGAAGACGATGATGATTAACAAATTAACATCTAGTCCAACCCACCAGCCAAGCAGGAGACCCTACACCATTTCTGACCAATGGCCGTCCAGTCTCTTCTTGAAAGCTTCCAGTGATGAAGCTCCCATAACATCTGAAGGCAACTTCTGTTCCATCGGTTGATTGCTCTCACTGTCATAAAATTTCTCCTTATTTCTAGGTTGAATCTCTCCTTGATCAGTTTCCATCCATTACTCCTTGTCTGGCCACTGATAGTGTTACTTTGTTTGGGTAATGAAGCCTCTGCAAGAAAACAACCCAGTTATGGGCCGCTGGGGGTTCG
This sequence comes from Pantherophis guttatus, assembly GCF_059756535.1. Taxonomy (NCBI): domain Eukaryota; kingdom Metazoa; phylum Chordata; class Lepidosauria; order Squamata; family Colubridae; genus Pantherophis; species Pantherophis guttatus. Next base: position 19,670,903 of record NC_142074.1, read on the forward strand.
CAGGGATTCGGGAGAACCTCTAGTTAAGATTATGTGCAGTTTGGAGAACCCCCAAATCCCACTCTTGACAAATCCCCACCCTGCCCCTCCCAGAGTCCCCACGTGGCCCGTTTTGGATGCAGGTAAATGCAGGGCATGTGCGGAGGCTCAGGGAGGGCAAAAAATGGGCCTACCGGAAGTTTGTTTCTGACCTCCAGAGGGCCTCTGGAGCCTGGGGAGGCCGTTTTTTCAAGGAAAGTCTCCAGAGCCCAGGGGGGCAAAAATGCCCTGCCCCGTTGTGATGCAGGAAGTCAACTAGGCCACACCCATCCAGCAACCGGGCAGAGAACCCCTTGCTAAAATTTTTGAAGCCCACCCCTGATCAAGGACCCTGCAGTTCGATCCTGAGCTATTCTCCTTTTTGTGGTATCTATGTGCATTTTAAGGATGCCACTCAACACCAAAAGAATAGCTTCCCTGAGTCATTAAAAGCATCTGATCTTTATGTGCAGGCATTCGCTTGCGGTGACTAAATCCTCTCGCCTTACAAGGTTTACACAATGCTGTATCCCCACCTTGCCCCAAACAGCCTAAGATTGCATTATAATAAACAACATCCAATCATATCAGCCAATGCGAGTAGTAAAACCCCGACTTCATAAAGCATCTCAGACTGGGCACCTGCCCTGCATGTTAATGCCATCTCTTCCCTTTGCTTTGTTATTAAATCTGACAGCGCAAATTTTATTCCTTTTGCCTTGCTGTTAGGATGGCTGCCTGCTAAATATGAACTTCAAGTGAGGACGATTTCACCTTTTCTATTGTACTTTCCTTGCTTCAATTAACTTCGGCATTTTCTCCTGCTGCAATTAACTGGGAGATGTTTAGCCCCATCTTAATGTCCACTTATCTACTGAAGACAGAAAATGCATATAGGGGAAGACAGGGACCCATTCAAGGAAAATCCTGATGACCCAAAACATCCAATTAAATGAAACCGAAACTAGAGATTGCGTAAGCACCTAATTTAAAATTAGGCATTTAAATATAGGCTGTTCCTGGATTAGACCTCCGTTTCCTTCTTTTTCTCTGCTCTCCACAAAACACCACACACGCACACACAATAATTAAATAATAGTAAGCAATAACACTTACACTTATATACTGCTTCACAGTGCTTTTACAGCCCTCTCCAAGCGGTTTACAGAGTCAGCCTATGACCCCCAACAATCTGGGTCCTCATTTTACCCACTTCGGAAGGATGGAAGGCTGAGTCAACCTGGAGCCTGGTGAGATTCGAACTGCCAAATTGCAGGCAGCTGGAAGGCAGCAGAAGTAGCCTGCAGCACTGCATTCTAACCACTGCACCACCGTGGCTTAGTAAATAGCACTTAGACTTACTGTATACATCACCCCATAATGCTTTACAGCATTCTCTGAGTTTATGACCTCAGCACATTGACCCAACAATCCAGGTCCTCATTTTATTGACCTCGGAAGGATGGAAAGCTGAATCAACCATTAGGATTGAACTCCAAGCTGTGGGCAGAGTTAGCCTGCAATACCACATTCCAAGTCAGTGGAATGATTTGCCTCTGGAATTTGTGGGTGCTTCCATCACTGGAAGTTTTCAAGATGATATTGAACATCCATTTGTCCAGAATGCCATAGGGTTTCCTACTCAAGCAGGGGGTTGGAGTAGAAGACCTTCAAAGTCCCTTCCACCACTGTTACAGTATCACATGTTATTTTATGAATTCAGAAAGTGATCTAATGTCTTCTATGATTTAATGTCCAAACTGAAAGATCTTAACCAGAATCTATGGCTTGCCCTTGTCCTAATAAGCCAGAACTGGAAATCAAGATGAATCTAGGATGGTTCACAAAATGAGCATCCTGAAAATTATAACTCTCTTGAGAATCAAACTAGTCCAGAAAAGAAAATGGTAATTTCATTTTCCATTATTACTACCTAATCCTGCTAATTATCATTTCTGTTCCTGCTTCCCAGATATTGGGAATCTTTTTTTTAAAAAAATGGGGGCAAAGACATTGTAACTTTAGCCACAATTTGCCCCTGAGTTGGCCATAATCTAGAGTATCGTGTGACTTTTGCCGGGGGTATAGTAATTTTAGCTTGATGTATCTTTCTGTTGGTCCTTCTTTATGTAGCGAAATATGAGATTTTATTTAAGCTTTACAGAAGCCATTATCTTTAGCAGTGATAGAGCACTCTGGAAGGAGCCGAAGAGAGAAGGAGAGAGAGAGGGAGAGAAAGAGATTTGATTTACTATCCGTGCTTTTTTTTTTCAATCTCACATTGAGTTGGCTGCATCAGCTTTCTAAAATATGAAAATGAATTTCTACAGTCTATCCCGGGGAAGATGAGATGCTTCTAAAAGAGCAGGAGAGGAAACCTGTTAGGAATCAAAGGTGACTTCAATTTTAGTGGTAATTAATTTTTGAAAACCTGCTGTTGCTGAGTGTTCAAATTGCAGGTAAGGAAGTAACTGAAACTGTTTAGGTTTTTTTTTTTTTTTTTGACTTTGGCGAAAGCAACTGAATGATGAATGGGTCATCTCGAGCTGAAAGAAAGTGTCATGGGATGTCAGAAACGGGGGCAAGGAGATGCTACGAGATCCCAGATTGGATCCTGCAAGATTGCCCTGGGACACATACAGAATATTTGCCTTCCTTTGCAAAGAGATGCTGCCTATGGAATGAACAGATAAGAGTCGGCATAGCCCACAAGTGTATAATGGGTAGAGAAAGACTCTAAGAAGGACTCTTCCCTAAATGTCTGTGGAGATTCTCACTCATCCATGTCATAGTTGTCTCAAAGGTGCTTTTTTTTTTAAGGAGAAGGAGAAGGGGAAGGAGAAAGGGAAGGGGAAGGAGAAGGGGAGGGGGAGGAGGAGGAAGAGGAGGAGAAGGTGGAGGAGGAGAAGGAGAAGGAGAAGGAGAAGGAAAAGGAGAAGGAGAAGGAGAAGAAGAAGGAGAAGGAGAAGGAGAAGGAGAAGGAGAAGGAGAAGGAGAAAACATTTTGCTTCTCCTCCAAGAAGCTTCACCATCAGAACCCATGAAGCTTCTTGGATGAGAAGCAAAACATTTTCTTCTTCTTCCTCAAGAAAAATACAGTCCAATTATCTTTTGAAGAATAAAGCACCTTTGAGATGAATCTTCCCTAATTCCTCTAACTGTAAAAGAGACCACTGGAGGTTTGTACTTTCAGACTTTAGATTGTGCAGAAATGAATAGATTAACCTTGATGATTAAGGATAAGGAAGAATCAGAATATTTTAAGACATGGAATCATTTTTATAGTTGGTTGGAAAAGAGATATAAATGACCGATATTATAACTATGTATAAATGATGATTATAACATTGCTTCAGCAATGAAATTTTAGAATGGTTTGGACGAAGATGAAGATAGAAGAAACTTATGGAAGATGGAGAAGAAGCCCAGAAGATAACACCGAGTTGTCACAGGGAAGGGAGGATTGATGTATTAAATGTTTGTTTGTTTTAAAAAAATTAAAAAAAATACTCAAAAAAATGTATCACCATAGAAAAAATGAGATATACAAAAATTATTACCATGTCAGTTAATAGTTGGGTAACCTTTAGCATGAATTACGGCCTTACAACATCTTCCCATAGAGTGAACCAAGTCTTTTAGTTCTGCAGCTGTTATCATGTGAAACCAAGATGGGATGATGGCTTCTATTAACTGGGTTTTATTGCTGGGTCATTTCTGGCTAACAAGTTTCTTTAGTCGGCTCCATAGATTTTCCATTGGGTTAAGGTCTGGGCTATTCCCAGGCCATTCCAGCAGTGGAATAGGATTATCTTGAAACTCCCCAAAAAAGTGGTGTTATTAGCCATCAAAGAAAAATACATTTTTCCCAAAAGGTTTCCACAGTTTTGGCCACTACTGTAAAGCTCCAAGATGACCAAGGAGGAAGAAACAAAGACCTCCAAAGAGAAATCAAGAACATTTTAAGCTTCTTTGAGACTTAGGATATCTGTTTTGGTATGAGATTAGAAGATGATGGTGCCCTCTATGGTACTCTCCAGAACCAGAAAGAGTAAATGGTGTCATGACAACACAAAGAATAGAATAGAATAGAATAGAATAGAATAGAATAGAATAGAATAGAATAGAATAGAATAGAATAGAATAGAATAGAATAGAATAGAATAGAATAGAATTCTTTATTGGCCAAGTGTGATTGGACACCCAAGGAATTTGTCTTGGTCCATATGCTCTCAGTGTACATAAAAAGAAAAGATACATTCGTCAAGAATCATAAGGTACAACACTTAATGATAGTCATGGGGAAACCATCAATATAAATCTTAAGGATACGAGCAACAAGGTTACAGTCATACAGTCATAAGTGGGAAGAGATGGGTGATAGGAAGGATGAGAAGATTAATAGTCATACAGACTTAGTAACTAGTTTCACAGTGTTGCGGGAATTATTTGTTTAGCAGAGTGATGGCGTTCGGGGAAAAAAGGAAGTAACATCCTACTGGAAATCACTCTGGCCAAGGAGATACTGGTGGACCTATGAGTGTGAAGTTCAAGATAGACTCTCAGTGGAGAAATTCCTGCTAGAACTTTGCTCTGCAGCCCCACTTCCTTTCAAATGCCTCTGAGCTGTTTGAAAAGGTCCCCATAATCTGAATAAAATTCTCCGCTAAGCACACTTGAAGAAGCAATATTTTAAAGCCATTGTAACTCCAGGTGGAAGCGACACTCTTCTAGAGCAATTGCTAGGGAGGCACACTATATCTTTGTTTAGATAAATTTGTTATTGAAAAAGAGTCTTTGTCATTCAGCAAAATGGATTCCCTTAAATCTCCTACTTGGCATAGTAACAACGAGGCAGAGCTACCTTTTGAAAAATGGTTTACCTAATGAGTGTCTCTATGCTTGCATATATATATGTATATAAAGAGAGAGAGAGAGAGAGAGAGAGAGAGAGAGAGAGAGAGAGAGAGAGAGAGAGAGAGAGAGAGAGAGAGAGAGAGAGAGAGAGAGAGAGCGAGCATGATCAACGTCAACATGTCTTCTGGATACCCAATGATTGGATAGACTGAATGTTAACAAATGTACTTCTGGTTTATTATGTGACTTTGTCCCTTCTTATGCTGGCTAGTGGGGTGCTTAATATACCCACATCATTTTTTTTCTCCTCCTAGGGGTCAGCAGCTCTGGAGCTGCATGCGGCTCTTTGGGCCCTCTGCTGTGGCTCCCTGTCAGGTGATCCCACCACTGGCTGGCCCCGCCCCTCACCCTCCCCTCCCAGTACTCCTCGCCTGGCCTGAGAAGGTAAGGACAATGGCGAGGGATGGAGAAGCGACCAGGGCAGAGACAGAGAGATACAGAGAGAGGGAGAGAGAGACAGAGAGATACAGAGAGAGGGAGAGAGACAGAGAGATACAGAGAGAGGGGGAGAGAGACAGAGAGAGATACAGAGAGAGGGAGGGAGAGAGAGAGAGAGAGAGAGAGAGACAGAGACAGAGACAGAGACAGAGAGAGGGGGGAAGGAGGGAGGGAGGGAGGGAGGGAGGAGGGAGGGGAGAGAGAGATATGTCAAAAGGATTTTGTGGTTCCCAGTTTTTTTTAACAACTGGTTCTCTGCCCTAATGACCGGTGGGTAGGCGTGGCTGGGGGGGGTCATGTGACTGGTGGAAGTGAGTGACATTGAGTTGGCCACGCCCACCCAGGTTTTGTGGCTCCTGGTGTTTTCTTTTCTGTGGGAAACAGGTCCAAATGGCTCTGAGTATTTAAGGTTGCAGACCCCTGTCCTAACTTAAGAGAGGAGGAGGAAGCCTAGCCTAAACTAAATAAAAAACTAAATAAACTAAATAAAAAAGTACAAAGCGAAGCTATTATGTCTTTGGAAACACAAAAGAGCAGAATATGTTGTTGCAAATAAAACTGCATGGGTTTGTCTTGTATTCTTTACATTCTTAGGAAGCCAAATATGTCTAAGGCGACAAAAGAGAGAAGCTTTCTAGAGGAAATTTGCTGGCATTCAGCTACAAATAAAAAAAAAAAAGACATGTAAGTTACTATGATCTAGAAAGTCAATTATGTTTCCTTATATATCGTGATCATGTTGTTCTTTGGCAGCAATGAAAGAATACATCCTACATAATTGTAAATCAAAATATATAGAATGATAAAGATAGAGAGAATTACGCTATAGTCATGGAAACAATAGATATAAGTATGTTGTATAATATCAAGTTTCTTTTTTTTTTAATGGATTATACTGTATGAATAAGAAAAAATGGTCTTAATTAGGAGGTATAACATGAGTGGTGAAATCCAAATTTTTTTAATACCGGTTCTCTGGGTGTAGCTTGGTGGGCATGGTGTGGCTTGGTGGGCATGGCTTGGTGGGCATGGCAGGGGAAGGATACTGCAAAATCCCCATTCCCTCCCCACTCTGGGGCCAGCCAGAGGTGGTATTTCCTTGTTCTCTGAACTACTCAAAATTTCCACTACCGGTTCTCCAAACTGCTCAAAATTTCTGCTACTGGTTCTTCAGAACCTGTGTTGTGGCCCGCCAGCAGCCTGTGCAGATCGTGGCTGATCCTGACAACAAGGAGGCTGGTGTGGTGTCGCACCAGCAGCCTGCACAGCTGGCACTCGCGTTGGACAGTGAGGAGGCTGAAGAGGATGTGGTGCCAGAGGCAGAGACTCAGCCAGGGCCTTCAGAACCTCCAGAGGCTCCTTCCAGTGGAGAGAGCGAAGTGGAGGAGCCTCTCCTCAATGCTCGGGCACGCAGGGCTGCCAAAAGGCAGGAGTGGCTACTCAGGAGGAGGAGGTCTACTTGAGAGTAGGGCTTGAGGATAATTGGCCACTCCCTTAGCCTATTTAAGTCACACACAGCTAGTGCTTTCTTGCTAGAAACAACGTCTCATTACTACAGAGCATCTTGGAGAGCGAGCGACTTCTCATATCTGGTTTTCTGGGCTGGTTGCCAACCTTTGTCGGACTTTGTTCTTAATAACTTTGATAAGGACCCTTTGCACAGGAAGCCTGCATTCTTGAAAGGGGTTTGTTTAGAATGAAACAGTGTTTGAGAAGCTTGGTGTGTGTCACATTCTCTGGGAATCCGAAGCTGGGGCAGAACCACCTGTCAGAACCTGCTGGATTTCACCCATGTATAACATCATGTAAATTTAAAAACATGTTGATATAACCAGTATAACGCTGTTACAAAATTGAAATTGTGATGTAAAATAAAGGAAAATGTCCAATGAAAATAATTATAAAGGGGAAAAAAAGAAGAATACATCCTAACTGATGTATTTTTTAAATGTTTTTAATTCTTTATACAGTGAAGATTAAATTGAACTTTTAGATTACATGGAGGTCGAAAGTCCAAAATCGGCAAAACACCACAAAGTTTTTTAGTGCTTCACTTGTATTTTTTTTTTTTTATCATCGTCGTCTTCCTTTGTCATTCATGGAAATTGGATGGTGTCATCTGGAGCAATTGTCAAGTTCAGTGACTTTTTCATTAAGTGCAGAGGACCCTAGCATGTTAAACTTCCCTTGAAATCCCTTTGTGCTGAGCCAATGATCTTCCTTGTACGGGCTGCCATTGAGCCTGGCGTGTGTGTGTGAGGTGCTTAATAAACGTTAACATGTCTAACTCATGAGCTCTCAACCTTTTAAAAACCGAAATGACTATTTGGGCTTTGAACCTTGAATTTTACATACATGGTTGCTGGGCTATGAAGGGCTTTTGTCTGCTACTTAATTAGCATTAGGTGAGGCCGCCTCTTAAGTTCGTAAACTTTTTGAAAATGTTCTCTCCAGCCTAGTCTGATTCTAAATTCTTCTGAAGTACTCCCAAGGTTTTTAACTCTCCCTAGGAACATTTTTGGTGTTGTCTTCCAATTTTCCCAGTGGATATTTCCAGTGCTGAAATCCAAACATTTTTTACTACCAGTTCTGTGGGCGTAGCTTGGTGGACATGGCAGGGGAAGGATACTGCAAAATCTCCATTCCCACCCCACTCCAGGGGAAGGATACTGCAAAATTCCCATTCCCACCCAACTCTGGGGTCAATCAGAGGTGGTATTTGCCGGTTCTCCGAACTACTCAAAATTCCCATTACCAGTTCTCCAACTGCTCAAAATTTCCACTACCGGTTCTCCAGAACCTGTCAGAACCTGCTAGATTTCACCCCTGAATATTTCCCTTCCTTGTCCCAACTGGCTTTATTGTTCTTTTTTCTAGAACCTTTACTGTTCAAACGTTACCGAGAGATCTTAGCAGTTGAGGTGAAAATGAGTTGAACACACAGCAATAATTTCAATGAGCTTGGATGCATATCCTACCTGTTCTTCAGGTGTTCAAGGTAAAAAGAGAGAGAAACAACTATCTCTACTGCCTATGGAGATTCTCAGTCATCCAGGTCAAGGTTGTCCCAAAGGTGCTTTTTCAAGAGGCAACTGGACTTCCTTTGTTTTTCTGTGAAGACATTTCACTTCTCATCAAAGCACTCTAGAAGGAGTGCAGAGAAGAGCAACCAAGATGATGAAGGGACTGGAGGCTAAAACATATGAAGAATGGTTGCAGGAACTGGGTATGTCTAGTCTGATGAAAAGAAGAACTAGGGGAGACATGATAGCAGTCTTCCAATATCTCAGGGGCTGTCACAAAGAAGAGCAAGTCAAGCTATTCTCCAAAGCACCTGAGGGCAGGAGAAGTAGCAATGGGTGGAAACTAATCAAGGAGAGAAGCAACCTAGAACGAAGGAGAAATTTCCTGATAGAACAATTAATCAATGGAACAACTTGCCTCCAGAAATTGTGGGTGCTTTGTCACTGGAGGTTTTTAAGAAGATATTGGACAACCATTTGTCTGGAAGGGCCTCCTGCTTGAGCAGGGCATTGGACTAGAAGACCTCCAATGTCCCTTCCAACTCTTTTATTCTATTCTAAGACACTACTTCAGTTTCTCTCAGAGCTGAAGAAACTTCCTGGATAAGAAGCAAAACGTCTTCAAAGCAAAACCAGAAAGTCCAGTTGCCTCTTGAAAAAAGCACCTTTGGGACACCTATCTCTACTATTTTTCTTTTCCAGTAGCAGCACTGGGAAGTAGGTTGACCCCTACAGCAGCCAATAGAATTGCACAGGAACAGGAAGCTCAAGTTCAAAGCCCAAGAGAGGGTATAAAAACCCTTCACTCTCAGACCCATGTGGTCAGCTGCCCAGGACCTCAAACCCATGAGGTCCTGTTCATCAATAAACCATCTTTCCAATCAGCCTCCATGTTTCCAGTGTCCAGTCCTTAAAAATTTAATCACATCCGCCTGACTGCAGGCAGTGGTACAGTCACACGAAGCAACCACAGATAAAGTTGTGATGACTCTGTTGGCCATAACATTGCAAGGCAAATCATTCCTTTGCATACACCAAGAATGTTTAATTTTGCCATATGTAAAGAATTCCAAAAACTCGTCTGGAATAAACAAGGGGTGGGGGGGGGGAGCTGCTATTCTTCTGAATTGTCAATGTTATTGTTTCTGCAGGTTTTCCATCTCAAGGGATTAAGCCTCATCCAATTTGATTTTTTATCAGAGAAAGACAGAGCAATAAATATGATTTCTGAGTTATCCAAGGTCAACTTTTTAAAAAGTAGAATATGGAATGATTTACACCTTAAGCAAACAAATGCATTTTAAAGAAAACCCCGATTTAATATATGTATTTCCAAGCACTGGAAAGAAGTGGAGAGAATAGTTGAATGTTCAGCCTGGAGATAAATAGTTAGATAGCACCATCTTCTGACAATTTTGCTGATAACCTGGCAAAGAGAGATTTGAAAAAGAAAAGGAAAGGAAAGGAAGACTCTTCCCTTAAATAGACATTATTGGGATGAGGGAGGTGTTTAAACATCGTGAGAGCACAGGCTAATACGAATTGTGTAGATCGTGTATAACCTAATCATTGTCTCAGCATATTAAGCAAATCGGGCCATTCCTTCTACTCTAGTATTCCAGGTATTTATCTCTTGCTAGGATAACACTATTGGGATGTGGTGGCTCGGTGGCTAAGATGCTGAGCTTGTCGATAGAAAGGTTGGCAGTTCAGCGGTTCGAATCCCTAGTGCCATGTAACGGGGTGAGCTCCCATTACTTGTCCCAGCTTCTGCCAACCTAGCAGTTCGAAAGCACGTAAAAAATGCAAGTAGAAAAATAGGGACGACATTTGGTGGGAAGGTAACAGCATTCCGTGCGCCTTTGGTGTTTAGTCATGCCGGCCACATGACCACAGAGACATCTTCGGACAGCGCTGGCTCTTTGGCTTTGAAACGGAGATGAGCACCGCCCCCTAGAGTCGGGAACAACTACAACATATGTTGCAAGGGGAATCTTTACCTTTACCTTTAGGATAACACTTTTCCCATAGCAAAATAAATAAGTAAATAAAATCTTATTTTGAAATGATAAGATTGGCAGGGTTCTACCTACAGGCAGTTGGTGTTTATAGGGGAGGGGAGGAGGGGAGGGGAGAGGAGAGAAATCGAGTTGCTCATCAAGCTATAGATTTTGTTTTGGGCGCAGCACATTATATGACCGTTGGGATTGTTGCTGTGCGAACTTTATTTATTTGTATCCCGCCTTTATTATTTCTAGAAAAAAAACTCAAGGCAGTGAAAATAACTAAGAGGCAGTGGTGGGATTCAGCCAGTTCGCACCTATTTGGGAGAACCAGTTGTTAATTTTCTAAGTAGTTCAGAGAACCGGTTGTTGGAAGAAATCTTATTTTGTTTTTTTCCACTTTACAGGGCTAATCCTGTAAGGAAGGCAGGAAGGAAACATTCTGCTGGTGTTTCTAGCCTAATCTTTATTGCCCTGCTTACAGAAACTGCCTCTGGTTAACCCTTATAACATTGTAACAGCTAAGGCATTGCAACATTAGTGACGTTGAGTTGACCATGCCCACATGGTCACATGACCACCGAGGCATGCCGAGGTCATTAGGGCAGAGAACCGGTTGTTAAATTACAGTATTTGAATCCCACCACTGTTAAGAGTCCTTCCTCCACCTATTTTCCCCACAATGACAACCCTGTGAGATGAATTGGGCTGAAAAAGAGGGACTGGCTCAAGGTTTTCCAGATGAATTTTGTACCTAAGGTGGGCCAATAACCATCTTCTGGTGATTGGCCCAAAGTCACCCATTCAATGAGTTGGACTAGAACTCACCATCTCCTGGTGTTTGGCCCAAAGTCACCCATTTGACTTTCCTGCCTAAGGCAGGATTAAAACTGACTCAGAGTTACCCAGCCAGCTTTCATGCCTAAAGTGGGACTAGAACTCACCGTCTCCTGGTGTCTTAACCATTTGATCAAACTGTCTGTCTTGGAAATTTCAGCATCCAATTCTATGTCTATCCAGGATCAATGTCTAAAACAATGACCTTGTTGCACCAATGACCAGGGTTATCTCTCTAAATGAATGACTATAAGTCAAGGACTACCTGTACACTAATCCAAAACAGAGTTGGCTTGGTTTTGACTTAACATATAAACATGACTTAACATATGTTAACATTAAGTTGACTTAACACATGTACAAAACATATTGTACAAACCCAGTCACTATGATTTATAGCTTAGAACAGTGGTGGGTTGCCCCCGGTTCGGACCGGTTCTATAGAACGGGTAGTAAAACTGGCAGGAGGCTCCACCCTCCTATCCCGAAGTCATCAGAATGCGCAGAAGAGTGCGCGCGCGTGTGAAGTGATCGCGCATGTGCGGCCCCGTTGCGAACCGGTAGTAAAGGTAAGTAGAACCCACCCCGGATTAGAATGCTTGTTATCCCAGCCAGTTGTGGCTTATGGTTAGTTGTGGCTTATGGTTAGGTAAATAGCTATGTTTGTGAACAGAGTTAGCTCTTTGCTCATGATTAGCCATGTGGATGAGCAGAGATTTAAGTCCTTCCCAAGGGGACAACATCTCAATTCTACTTTTTTTTCTTCACTTCTTGCTGTTTGCCATTTAATTAAGTCCTCTGCTTCGCTCCTCCTGGTTTTATTATTTTTGCTATTGCTTCATTTTGGATTTATTTATCTTGTGTTCATGGTAGATTTTATCTGGGTTCTATCTGCTGCCTTAAGGGGCTTGTTTGGAAGGAAATTCATCACTGCTGTCTCTCTCTTTTTTTTTCAAAGCTTACCCCTCGTTTTCCGTATGAAAGCAAACTCAAGGGCAAACAAGCAAGACAAATCAAAGAAAAGAAAAAACATCCAGTCAAAGAATTTGTGGAGATTTTGCTCTGTGTCCAAAAATAATAATACTACTAATAAAAAATATATATTAAAAATTCCCCCCTCCATCATTATTGCAACAAAGATATGGCTGGGTAAATACACACATTGGTGTGTGCCTCCTTTTTGTCTTTCTAATCTGGTGGGTCATTTGTGAATGTTTTTACGATGCAAACACTAATCAGCCCATTTCCATTTAAGCGAATGTTGCCATCTTCAAATGTTTGCTTGTTTACCTCTTGTCTTCCCTCAAGGCTTTTAATTTACCTCCACAAAATGTTGTGATTATAAATGCCTTTTAGAAGGATTACAGCCCATTCTTTTATTGTTGAGCCCTCGCAGCAATAATGAATGTTCTTTGACATGTTTTGATAATCGTACAATCTTGTTAGTTAAAATGGATGACGGCAGTGGTGCCAGGACCACTTACGAAATGAAAAGGTTGGTGGAAAAAGGAGGAAAGAGCAAAATGTCACCTGTTTATGACTCACGGGGTTTATTTTAAGCTTAATATGTATTAGCAGCAATAGAGTATTCATTTGATATAATATTATTATGCATTCCCCATTTCCTTGAGCAAGTTCCTGGGTCGACGCCAGATTATTGCTGCAAACCAGCATTTCAAAGTTTTGCATTTCTAAGTGATGTAGATTTTCATTTCAATTTGGTTAATCTTTCAGCTCCCTTCTCCTTGACTAGCTTAACTTGCTGCCTGCTTTCTAACATCTTCTCAAAAGTTTCACTTTCTCTTAATCCTGAAGGACTGGACCTCATTCTCTTCCTTTCTATTCCGCACCACTTGTAAACAAGGTTGTTATTGAAATTTATATCCAAGGATTGTCGAAGGTCAATCTAGAAGTCTATGGAGATTCTCAGTCATCCAGGTCATGTTTTTCTCCCAAAGGTCCTTTTCCTTTTATTTTATTTTATTTTATTTTTATTTTAAATTTCATTAGCAACAATAATTATCTTATTTGTTTAATAATTACAACTATTTCATCATTCAGGTACACTTTTTATAGCAACACTTTTTTCCTTTCCTCCCCCCTTCCCCCTTTTTCATTTACCTAGGCGTCATCTGGGTTTCTATTCTTTTTATTATCTTTTCTCTTATTTGTCTTTTCCCTATTCACTTTATCTCTATACCTTTGTTCATATTTCTTTTCTAACCAATCATAAAATTTTCCCCATATCTTGAAATACATCGATTCCTCTTTATCTTTTATTCTCAATGTTAATCTGTTCATTTCTGCACATTCTAAAATTTTCTTTATTATCTCACCTTCCAAAAGGATTTTATCAGCTTTCCAATTTTTTGCAAATACTATTCTAGCCGCAGTTATTATATGAATAATCAAATATGTATCTTCTTTACTATATTTCTCCGGTAGTATTCCCAATAAAAATGTCTCTGGTCGTAGCTCTATATGTTACTGTAACATTCCCAATAGCCATATCTGTATTTTAACCCAATAATTCTTTGTCTCTTTAAACATCCACCACATATGATAATATGATCCCAGCAATTGATGATATTTCCAATATTTAGTTGATTTCCAAAGGTGCTTTTCCAAGAGGCAACTGGACTTTTTGGTTTTTCTTTGGAGATGTTTCGCTTCTCATCCAAGAAGCTGTAGAAGCTGAGACAAGATGCTTGAGGCTTGTATAATAAAGTCCCCATGGGAAAGTTTGACAGAATTTATATCAAGAAACTAACCAAGATGTAGATATAGATTATAAGACAGAAATATTTTTGTTAGGTATAGTGCCAGATAAGTATGATAAAGGGAATACATATTTAATATTACATGTCTTGACAGCAGCAAGAATTGTATTTGCACAGCACTGGAAAAATGAAGAAACACCTACAGAAGATGTAATAAAAAAAATACTAGATTGTGCAGAAATGGACAGATTGACATTGAAGATAAAAGAAAAAGAGGATACGGAATATTTTCAAAGATGGGACTTGTTTTATCAATGGTTGGATAATAGAGGTAGAAATTGGGAACTGGAAAAGTGTTATTATGTAAGCAAATGATCCAGACACTACGCTGTTCAGAATAGAATAGAATAGAGTAGAGTAGAGTAGAGTAGAGTAGAGTAGAGTAGAGTAGAGTAGAGTAGAGTAGAATAGAATAGAATAGAATAGAATAGAATAGAATAGAATAGAATAGAATAGAATAGAATAGAATAGAATAGAATAGAATTCTTTATTGGCCTTGTGTGTGATTGGACACACAAGGAATTTGTCTTTGGTGCATATGCTCTCAGTCAGGGGTGAGTTCCACTTACCTTTACTACCAGTTTGCAACAGGAGTGTGCATGTTTCGTTTAGTCCTCCTTCACACCCAGATGCCCCCACCCAGAGAGAAATGCAGACCTCCTCATTCAACCAGTGTATGAATGTTCCACCCAGGATGAGTTCAGAGTTGCTTTTCTCTTTTGATTCCACCTTGCTCTCCTTGCTTCCTCACCCCCTCCCCCCACCCCCGTGTCTCTCCGGGGGCAGCAATAAACTATCCATTCATAAATGATTTAATGGAGCATGAAATAACACGTAGTGGCTTCAAGCCAGAAGACAGGATGTTTTACTGAAGAGATATGGTTATTAAGAAGGTCATTTTGGTTATTGTTGTAATCGAAAGCTATCACACCTCTGGTGTTTAACATGATGGGGTGATACAGTCTGATGTCTGTATGTGAGAGAGAGAGAGGGAGGGAGGGAGGGGGAGAGAGGGAGAGAGGGAGAGGGAGAGGGAGAAAGAAAAAAAAAGAAAGAAAGAAAGAAAGAAAGAAAGAAAGAAAGAAAGAAAGAAAGAAAGAAAGAAAGAAAGAAAGAAAGAAAGAATCCAGAACCTGCTGGATTTCACCCCTGGTCCAACCCCCCGCCCAAGCTGGAGACCCTATAACTTTTCTGACAAATGGCAAACTAAGAGTAAACAACAGCCTAATCAGGGAATCGTCAAGAACCCCACATTTAGTAGATCATAATTATTATAGTCTATATTTATTTGTTTTCCAAAAATTAGATCCTAGGCTTGCAAACAATTCCTAACAGTGTTGTGATATATATTATATCTTCTCTATACACTGCACAGTATTCAGTTTTATTCTGTCTAGGGGTGGGGGAGTCTATTTGTTTTCATTGGCATTTCTCCACCCCACCTCCTGGTTTTCTTTCAGAGTTTTAAGACAAAAAAAGGAAACATAAGGCAATATATCCCAGTGGTGAATCTTGAAGAACTGGGTTTATGTAGCTAGAATCTTTTGAAAATTCTATAAGGCGGTAAGAAGCATTGTTCTATTCAATTTCAGGCTATTGATCCAACTGAATGCTTGTTTGAAAATTGCCGGAGCAGCTTTATTTGAGCATAACAGATACGTCTCCCTGCTTTTCTTTAAAATGGTGTATACGTAAGGATTTAGTGTTTGAGGGCCTTAGAATATATTTTTTTGCTTGGCTTAGAATATTCATGTGGAGTGCAATTAGCAGATTTTTTTTTTCTTACCCTGAATGAACAGATGATTGAAAATGCTCAAAGGGAAAAGAATACGCATTCAGCATTGTGTCCCAAACTATTGCGCGGGATGTGCCTTTGTTTTCATTTTCCTTGAAAAAGAAATTTATTTCTTCTTTAAATTTTTGTATACAGTCTTTGTCGCCCAGTAATTTAGCATTAAACCTCCACCTCCGTTGGTATTTTCTCTGGAGAGACTTCCATCTGATTTCTAATGGATTATGATCAGCCCAATCGTTTGGGTTAATTACTGCAGTTTCAATTTCCAACCCCAAATTTCTACTGGCCCATGCCATGTCAATTCTGGACCACGACTTTTGTGCATTTGAAAAGAAGGTATATTGCCTGTCATTTGGGTGCAGGGTACGCCAAATATCAATTAGATCTAATTCATCGACTAACTCAAAAAATGCTCTCGGTAAGTTTGTCCTTTTATTTTTTTTAACTTTATTGCTCTTATGGTCCTTCTCCGGATCTACAATGCCGTTAAAATCCCCTATCATACAGATTTCAGTATATGCCATTTTCACTAATTGTTCATGCAGTTTCTTAAAGAATTCTCCCTGTTTTTTATTCGGGGCATAAATGCCCACTAATAATACCTTGGAATTCCCTCTCTTAACTTCAATCATAAGGATCCTACCCTTTGTATCTTTAAATTTCAATTCTGCTTCAATTCCTTTTTTTACGTAGATAGCCACCCCCCTCTTCTTTTTCTCTGCCAGCGAATCAAATGTTTGACCAAATTTTTTATATTCTAAACATTTACTTTCTTCTTTTTTTATGTGCACCTCTTGTAAACACATTATATCAACATTTTGTTTACCTAGTTTTGTTAATATTCTTTTCCTCTTTTTATAATCATTTAGTCCATTGACATTTACGGATATTAACTTCAAGCCATTCATCTCTAAACCCCTATCTGATTACTGGTTCTTGTTTATTTCTTACGGCCCTTACTGGTCTCGCTTTCTTCTCTTTGGCTTCTCCTTCTTCTTCTGTCTTCTCCTCTACAGTTGCCTCGTTCGTGTTCTGTTGATGTAGGGCTTCCTCCTCCACTGCTGCTATTTCTAGATCTTCCTTACTCCCCTGCTCTTCTTCCGCGCCTCTTAGCTGGTCAAGGAAGTCTTGTGCTGTACTCAGATTTTCTATTTTAATTTTTCTTCCTTGCCAGGTTATTAGCATCCCTTCTGGGAGAAGCCACCTGAATAGTATCTTTCTTTTGTTCAACTGTATAGCCAAAAATCTATATCCCTTCCTCATCTCCCGGACTCTTCTTGGTATCTGTTTTAGGATTATTATTTCTTTTCCTCGATATGTAATCTGTTCGTCTCTTGCCATATTATAAAGAGTATCTTTAACTTTTTTCCGTGCGAAGCGGATATGAACTTCTCTAGGAAGCTTGTTCCTTCTTGCATAGTTAGTCTGGACCCTATATACGTCGTCCAGCTCCCTAATTATTGCCTGTTTGTCTTGGTGAAGTGCATCGGCTATCAGCTCCGCCATTTTTTCTCCTAGGTCTTCCTCTTTGTCCTCAACAACATTCTGAAATCGCAAATAAAAGGAAGCCCGGTCCATCTCCAATTGGATTATTGTATCTTCTATCTCTTTATTTTGACTGGTTAGTGCTTGATCCACAATGTCTAATTTCTTTTCAGTTTGGTCTATTCTTGTTTCGGCTTTTTGGATTCGTAGTTCATTATTAACTATTGATGTTTGGATATCATTCATTTTCTGGTCCAATGCATGTATATCTGATTTTAATTCGACATGGTTATTTAATAATTTTTCCTGCATTGCCATCATTGTTTCTTGAATTAGGGTTAATGATGCTTGCAGAGTTTGCATTGCCAGGCTTTCTGTTGATTTTTGTGTCGCCGGAGAGGTTGTCGCTATAGTGGGGTTAGAGGGAGTCTTTTTTCCTGTTTTCCCCACAGTGGATGCCATGCTTGTCATTTCTTTTAAGATTTTCTTTTGCTCTTTAATTATCCTGTCGATGTTACTCCAAATTCTCATTCGCCACTTAGCGCCTCTATTATCTTTTTTTTTATATATATATATATATATAAATATATATTTATATATCTATATTACTATATCTAATTTTCCCTTCTAAATTTGTAAACAGGTATAGCTAGTTTTCCGGTGGGCAGTCAATATCAATATCTATACGATGATTCTAATCTCTTCCTCACAATATCTTGTACTCAGAATGTTATTTAAATATATTTGATGTTAAATTGGCTTAGTAAATATAAGTTAAACAGTTCAGTACTATACAAATCAAAATATCAATTAATCAGCAGTTCACAATCAATATATCAATAAAGCAATTAATTTGACTCAATATTATACTTTTTAAATACTTAAAGTACTATAAATACTATAAATAGAAATTTTGAATACTTAATTTTAAATACGATTATAATTATATAATTATAATTTTAGATACTATAAAAATACTGGTAAATACTATAAATGCTAAACAATTAAATATATATATAGAAAGATTTAAAATATCAAAACTTAAGAGTGTATTATATTATCTAGTCAAGAAGAAAAAAAAAAAAAAAAGAAGAAGTCAATTTATCAAAGTATTTACAGATCTAATAATCAGGATACTGAAGACAAATTATCTAAAGGTTCAAGTGTTGTTGTTAATTTAATTTTTTTTTTTTTTTTTTTTATATATATATATATATATATACTTATTATTCCTTTTTGGGATATAGTCTTTTTTGCCCAGTCTCTGATCTTCTATAAGTCCTCCAGGTTCAGCACTCTATCGTATTCTTGCTGCCAAACTGTCCACCACTGGGCAGGCTATTCCTCCGTCAAGTCACTCTAATGGCTGAGCTTCCTGTTCAGTGCAAAAAAGAAAGCCAAACTCGATCCACCCAATTTCAGCCTCCGCTGGGTCTGCTTGTGTTCACAGTAAAAAAAGGAAATAAGTGCTGGTCTTAAATTTTCTCACCGATCCTCTCTGGCACGCACACTGTCAGTACAATTTTCTTTCTTATTTCGATGCCGGCTTGTCGGGCTCTCTCTCTGCCGGAATACACAGGAAGCTTTCAATCGCCGCTTTTCTCATCTGTAAGGCTCTCCCGCCCGATTTCGCCGACCCCTTTCCTGATGTCCTCTCTCCTCAATGCAGAAAAGGTGTGTATCGATCCACACTGCAGCATCCGATCTCCCTTGCTTCCATCTGGTTGCTGGTTACCACAGCTTCGCGTCAGCCATTAGTTTGGCCGACTCACGCGTGCTGGGTTAGACAGAGCCGCCCGGTCTTGCGATCAGCGTTTTGCGCCCGCTTTCACGCTCACCCGGCTCGCTCTCTCGTCCGTGGGGCTCTCCGGGCTCCACGCCCCTCAGGGGGTCCCCAAAACACGGTGACTGATGGTATTGAGGAGCAGCAGTTACTCACTCAACGCCATATCGCCGCGGGTCACCAACCGGAAGTCAAAGGCCTATCTGAGAGGAGTCGTGATTTCATATATTGCACATAAAAATAAAGAAGAAAGGAAGATCCTGGAAGAGTACTTAAATCATATAGGAGAATCAGAAAGAAAACTCCAAGATAATCCAGAAGATGAAGCAGCCAAAGAAAATTGGATGATGTGGAAGCATAAAGTAAACATCATGGAGCAAGAAGAGTTGGCACAAAGAATGAAAAGAACGAAACAATATCTTTTTGAGAATACCAACAAATCGGGGAGGTGGTTGGCCTATAAATTAAAAAAGGAAAATGAAAGGGGAATAATTCATACTTTAGTAGACTCTAAGGGCAAATTATTGATTACCGAGGAAGAAAAACGGGATAGGGTGAGAGAATATTACGAATCCCTATATAAAGAAGAGGAGATATCGGATGACAAAATAGAACAATACTTGATAAAAGCAGAGCTCCCACAAATAACTGATGATGAGAAAGAAATGCTTAACAGAAAGATCACAATTGAAGAATTAAAAATAGCCCTTTCCAAATTGAAAAATAATAAAGCGCCAGGACCTGACGGATTTCCAGGGGAAATATATAAAAAATTAGAAGAAATACTCCAACCGAAATTAGTAGAAATTTTCAATGATGCACTGTTAGACCACAAAATTCCAGAGTCATGGAAAGAGGCGCATGTCACACTTGTGCCGAAAGAAGGTGCCGACCCAAAACAAATTCAAAATTACAGACCAATCTCGCTCCTAAATACGGACTACAAATTATTCATGGGCATAATGGCCGAAAGAATGAAAAAGATTTTAAATAATTGGATATATAAAGACCAGAATGGATTTTTACCGGGGAGACAAATTAGGGATAATATGAGAATTGTACTAGACACGCTAGAGTATTATGAGGAACACCCTGAAAAACAGATGGCTCTGATTTTTGTCGATGCTCAAAAGGCATTTGACAATCTAAATTGGAAATTCATGAATAAACAAATTGAGATGATGAAATTTGGAACAAATTTTGAAATGATGATTAAATCCATTTATAATAACCAAAAGGCGAGTATCTTGGTGAATGGGGATAGGACTAAAACATTCCAAATTAGTAAGGGAGTAAGGCAAGGTTGTCCCCTATCCCCTTTATTGTTCATTCTGGCCCTAGAAGTTCTTCTAAGGAAAATTAGATTTAACGATGAAATAAAAGGATTGCAGATCAGAAAGGAGATTTACAAGACGCAAGCATTTGCGGATGATGTAGCCCTAATCCTTGAAGACCCTATAGAATCGGGACCTAAAGTATTGGAGGAATTAAGTAAATATGGAGAGGTGGCAGGCTTCATACTGAACAAAACCAAAACCAAAGTATTGATCAAGAACACAACTGAGAGCCAGAAAAACGAGATAGAAGAAGTACTAGGATTACAGGTTGCCAAAAAAATTAAATACCTAGGAATTTGGATTACATCAAGATGTTCGACCTTGAAAGACGATAATTATATTCCCCTAATCAGGAAAATAAAACAAGACCTAGATTGCTGGAAAAAAATAAGACTATCACTTTTGGGCAAGATAGCCACAATTAAGATGAACATCCTCCCCAGAATATTATTTCTATTTCAAAATATACCCATAAATTTAGATAAAAAATTCTTTTTAGAACTAGACAAAATTATTAGCGAATTCATATGGGAGGGGAAAAAACCGAGATTTTCCATTAAAATTTTAAGGGGCAAAAGAGACATAGGTGGATTTGGACTCCCGGACTGGGAAACATACTACAGGTCAGCCAAGCTAGTATGGATAAAAGATTGGATCACCCTGGAAAATAAGAGAATTCTTACCTTAGAAGGCCATGACCTGCAAAAAGGCTGGCACGCCCACATCTGGGAAACGGAGAAGAAAAGGAAGACACATTTTCATAGACACAAAATTAGAGATTCCCTGATACAAACATGGACCCAGATTAGGCAAAAATATTACAAAAAAATCCCAAATTGGCTCTCAACGATGGAGGCCCTGACCCACCCAAATAGGTGGGAGAGGGAGAAAATGGGCAGATATAAAGATATTCTAGACGAAAGAGGGTGGCTTAAACCAAATGATATTTTACGAGAGCAAGGAATAACTTTAGATTGGTGGACTTATGCACAAGTAAAATCCAGATATCAGAAAGACAAAGAACAATATGGTTTAGAACTGGGATCAAACGGACTGGATAAAGTCTTGATGGGAACAAACAAAAAGATTCTGGCAAAATTATACAATTATATATTAAACGGTGACAAGTTCGAAGATGTCACGAAGAATCAAATAATTGCATGGGAGAAAAATATAGGGCGCAATATAAATTTTGGGGAATGGGAGGAGGCATGGAACAGAAATCTTAAATTGACTAGAGCGGTGACATATAAGGAAAACCATTACAAAATGTTTCATAGATGGTACTTAGCCCCGGCCAGACTAGCGAAGATATATCCCAATATACATCCCAATTGTTGGAAATGTGGCCACGGTCAAGGCACCTTCTTTCACATGTGGTGGACATGCCCGGAAGCAAAAGGATACTGGAATAAAATTAGGAGATGGTTATATGAAATAACTGATGAAGATATTGCATTAACACCAGAGATTTTCCTCCTGGGAATAATAAAGAAGCCATATAGAAAGGAAATGATGCATTTAATGATCCATATAATTACAGCCGCTAGATTGGCATACGCACAGTATTGGAAAGAGAAAATTCAACCACCAGAAGAGCTTACAATTAAGAAAATACTTGAGTGCGCAGAGATGTCTAAATTAACCTATGAATTAAATGATGAAAAGTCAGTTTACTATATGGTGTGGGAAAGGTGGTACAAGTGGTTGCATGATAGAATGAAAGAAAGATCTAAAGGTGTATTAAATAATGGTTAAAAGTGAGTTAAAATGTCACCAAGTATTATTTATGGAAATAGTTAAAACACTGCACATCCGATACAAATTGAAAAGCTATATTATGTATATGTTGTTTCATGTTATTGTTTGAATGTTTGTTTGTTTTTTCCTCTTATTTTTCTTTTGTTTTTGTCCTTTGTTTTTTGTTTGTTTTTTTTAAAAGAAAATCTCAATAAAGTTTAATTAAAAAAAAAAAAAAAGAATACGCATTCAGCAAATAGCGGTATTTGAACCTATTGCTTGTAAATGAACGTACTGTAGTTTCATCTGCTTTTCCATTAACTAAAAGGATATGTACTTCCTATTACTACTGTTTTTTCATCAGCAGGTTATTAAATCGCCACTGTTTTTACTATTATTATTATTATTGTAAGATGGTCGTGACAGAACTTTTACTGGCCCGATAAGTATGTTGTTCCTTCCTTCATCATCATTATCTTTTAACGACCCCATAATCCCTTGTGGGGTGGAGTCTGGGCAACTGGATGGAGCTAGAAGAGTGTTTTAATGGCCGGATGCTCTTCCTATTCCTAATGTGGAGTTTTGTTCAGTAGATAGATTATCATAGTGCCCAGAGAGAGAAATATCTGCCTCTACCTAGGATCGAACTCACAGCCTCCTGATTGGGAGGCAAGAGCTCCACCTTTCGGCCACCACACCACTCTTATGTTGTTCTTTTATTGAAAGAGATAAACATTTCTTCATTAGACTGTTACGACATTCTCCAACAAGGAAATCAGTGAATGTAGACAGTTCTAGCTTGTTAACAACTGTGATAGGTTGGAATGGAAGTTATTGAGTAGCCCATAGCTAGGTGAATTTGAGACTAGATTGCCACACTAACTGCATCACCCTGACTTGTCAATATTTCTGGGATGGGTGGATCCACGTGCTATTAAACCATGTTTTGTTTTAACTCTCATTTGAAGACAAAACAATAACTGCATTGTTATGTTGCAATACATCACATTATGGTTTCACCTTGGATTTAGGATGTTGTGTGAATGTAGCCAGGTCAGATTATAAAAGACGTTAAGGCAATATATGTGAAGAGCCTGGATAGCTCTGCAGACAAAGGCACTGTAATTTAACACCAGCTGTCTGCAATTAAAGTAAGTTCGAATCTTGCCAGGCTCAAGGTTGACTCAGCCTTCCATCCTTTCTAAGATAGGTAAATTGAGGACCCAGTTTGTGGGGGCAATAACTGACTTTGTATAAAATATACAAAAGTATGAAGGCTATTGCTTAACGCACTGTAAACCGCCCTGAGTCTCCGGAGAAGGGCAGCATATAAATCAAATTAATATATATATATATTGCTAGATATCAACTCAAAAACCTCATTTTATCATTATCAGAGAGCCAAATAAAGAAAAATCACCTCAAGAAAAGCATCTAGATATAGATATAGATATAGAATTCTTTATTGGCCAAGTGTGATTGGATACAGAAGGAATTTGTCTTGGTGCATACGCTCTCAGTGTACATAAAAGAAAAGATACATTCGTCAAGAATCATAAGGTACAACACTTAATCATAGTCATAGGGAAACAGTCAGTATAAATCTTAAGGATACCAGCAACAAGATTACAGTCATACAGTGGGAGGAGATGGGTGATAGATCAGCTTTTCCCAGTATCAATCTGGGAAAAAAAGGGCTATAGAAAAGCCAAGAGATCTCTAATGCAATATAACATTATAACCCGTTTAATATTTGCCTGCAGTTGAAGGTCAATGCTGTCTGGTTATCTAATGAAGAATGTAGCATCCACTTTAGTTGAAAATAAGTAATTGACATCAGGTTTTGTGGAACATTGTAGACTTTTGCAAATTAGCCATAATCACTCTTGAGTCTGGGAAAGTCAGCATGAGGCTTAATGGTAAAATGGCATGTCCTTAGCAATCACTGTTTTATGATTAAATATGTTTCCATCACGGTAATTGTTGTCACTCCCAAACAAAAGATGTTCAGAGATACAGATATCTCTGTATTGGCATGGATTAGAGATCCAGCCTCAGTTTGGGTACCCCAAATTGCAAATCCAAATTCCCAAAATTTGTTGTGGCCCGTCAGCGGCCTGTGCAGATTGTAGCTGATTCCGACAACAAGGAGGCTGGTGTGGTGCTGCGCCAGCAGCCGGTACAGCTGGCGTTCAAGTTGGACAGTGAGGAGGCTGGAGAAGATGTGGTGCCAGAGGCGCGGATTCCGCCAGGGCCTTCAGAACCTCCAGAAGCTCCCATAAGTGAAGAGGAGGAAGAGGATGAGCCTCTTCTCAATGCACGGGCGCGCAGAGCTGCCAAAAGGCAGGAGTGGCTCCTCAGGAGGAGGTCTCCTCGAGAGTAAGGCTTGGAGCTAATTGGCCACTCCCTTAGCCTATTTAAGGAGGAGCGCCGCTTGCAGCAAGCTGTAGGGAACAACTTTAGTTCATTCTCCTTTGTGTCTGGATTCTCTGCAAAATTGCTTCTGGGCTTTCTGCCAACTCTAGTAAGACTGTGATTACCTTATCTTAGAATTCTGGTAGGCTGTTAAGAAGTTTATTAACAGTCTTTGGTTGATAAAGACTAAGTTATTTGACTAAAATAAGCTTTGTATAGAGATTGTGTGTGCTGCGTTCTTTGGGGTCCATAGCTGGGGCAGAACAGAATTCCTACTTTTTCAGACCTTTATCTTCACTAGCAATTGACATGATAGCAATTTCCCAATATTTGAGGGGCTGCTCCAAAGAAGAGAGGGTCAACTTATTTTCCAAAGCACCAGAAGGCAGAATAAGAAGCAGTGGGTGGAAACTCATCAAGGAGAGAAGCAACCTAGAACCAAGGAGAAATTTCATGACAGTGAGAACAATCAATCAGTGGAACAACTTGCCTCCAGAAGTTGTAAATGCTCCAACACTGAAAGTTTTAAAGAAGAGA
Organism: Pantherophis guttatus; assembly: GCF_059756535.1. NCBI lineage: Eukaryota > Metazoa > Chordata > Lepidosauria > Squamata > Colubridae > Pantherophis > Pantherophis guttatus. The sequence goes on from NC_142074.1 coordinate 19,696,011, forward strand.
CTGGACAACCATTTGTCTGAAATGGCCTGAGCAAGGAGTTGGACTAGAAGACCTCTAAGGTCCCTTCCAACCTCTGGGAATGCTGAGAAACATCTGAACATCTGCAGTACACCTAAAGAATTACTGGGGGATCTATGTCTGAGAACATGAGTTACCCATCAAAAATACCCAACCATTTGCCCAGTGACTTTCCTTTTGAACTTGTAACGTGTTTCAAGACGTTGTATTTTTCTACTTCTGCATCTCTGAGTTTTGTTTTTTTTAAAAAAGAGAATCATTTGTGCTGAATTCCATCTTATGTTTGTTTTATCATTTCTTGGCTGCGTCGAAAAGGGACTCTAATGTGGCTTGGTAGACTTCAATCTGTTCTTGCTTTAAAGTTTGCACAGAACTTGGTTAGATGCAGCGTGCGTAACAGAAGGCTGCTGGAATGACTTGGCGTGAAATACTATAAATGCGATGAGACCCCTGAGAAATAGTTGGAAGTTTGCTCAGACCATCCGTTCAGCTGAAGCATTTTACAATGTTGTGTGTGTTGTTGTTTTTTTTAAAAAAAAGAAAAACAAAAAAAAACCCCACAGATTTTTATTGTTTAGATGCTGTTTAGATTCTGTGTTGTGTTGCTCTGTGAGCAATTTATTTTTTGTGGTCTTAAGTCTTTGGGATTTCCATTTCATTTCTCAGTCTTTTTGAGTAGTCTACTTGGGCAAAAAAAAAAAAAAAAAACACAGTGGAAGAGAAAAGAATGATGTATAATTTAAGATACAAATAAAGGTTCTCTTGGCATTTAAATCAGCGGAGCACAATAAACTAATATATTGGGGGAAAGGTACAGCCTGCTCTTTAGTAATATGTAAAACAGTGCCATTATGCCTTTAATCTGTGAAATGTTAATAGGCACGGTTTGTTAAAGAATTAACAAAGGAACTACTTATGTGATACAGAATTGGTAATCGTTAGTTTTATGCATCTGCAGCTAGAAACTGACTTTCAGATTATACTATTGTGAGTTGCTTACTGTGTTACCCTTGATTGCTTTAACCCTTTGATGAACGATGGAAGGCAAAGCTCGTTTTTGAACCAGCTGTCTCCCTCAGACAAGGGACTCGGGATGGTGTACAACCATTTTTGTTTTGTTTTTAAAATACAAAAACAGAAAAGAAAAATTAAAAAAATGTACAATTTAGAAGGAGGCAAGAATGCCGAAATGCCACTAAAAATTAGTGTAGGGAATTAGTGTAGGGAAAAATTAGTGTAGTGTAGTGTAGTCAGTGGTGGAATTCAAGTAATTTAACAACCGGTTCTCTGCTCTAATGATTTCTTCCAACAACCAGTTTGCCAAACTGCTCAGAAAGTTAACAACCGGTTCTCCCAAAGTGGTGCGAACTGGCTGAATCCCACCACTGAGTGTAGTGTAGTGTAGGTGAAGGGAGGACTCTCAGCCAGCCCCATGGCTGTGTATTCCTCTGGACTCCTCAAACAAGGCTATAGAGCCATGTTTTCATTCCTTTCCATGTTGGTGCAGTGGTTAGAGTGCAGTACTGCAGGCTGCTTCTGCTGACTGCCAGCTGCCTGCAATTTGGCAGTTCAAATCTCACCAGGCTCGAGGTTGACTGAGCTTTTCATCCTTCCAAGGTCGGTAAAATGAGGACCCAGATTGTTGGGGATAATAGGCTGACTCTGTAAACTGCTTAGAGAAGGCTGTAAAGCACTGTAAAGTGCTATATAAGTCTAAGTGCTATGGTTATTTTCCTTCCTTCCTTCCTTCCTTCCTTCCTTCCTTCCTTCCTTCCTTCCTTCCTTCCTTCCTTCCCCTATCCCTCCCCTCCCCTCCCTTCTCCATCCAACCATCCATCCATCCATCCCAGCTCAAGGTTGACTCAGCCTACCATCCTTCTGAGGTGGATAAAATGAGGACCCAGATTGTTGGGGGCCATAGGCTGACTCTGTAAACTGCTTAGAGAGGGCTGTAAAGCACTATGAAGTGGTATATAAGTCTAAGTGCTATTGCTATTGCCATTGCTATTGCTATTGCTATTGCTATTGAGATTCTCAGTCATCCAGGTCATGGTTGTCCCAAAGATGCTTTTTCAAGAGGCAACTGGACTTTCTGCTTTTTTTTTTCCTTCTCATCCAAGAGAAACAAAACGTCTTCAAAGAAAAAAAACCAGAAAGTCCAGTTGCCTCTTGAAAAAACATCTTTGGGTTCTTCTGGTCCTGTTTCCAGTCTGATTTACTGGGAAGGCTGGCAGTGCCAAAGTTAATTGGAAAGAATTGTGACAATTACACTGTCCGTTTTTATAGCGTTCTCCACGTGAGAGAAACTTCTAATCATGGACGCTATCCCTACGATCAAAAACTTCCCAAAAAATTATATATGTGTGTGTATGTGTGTGTGTGTGTGTGTGTCTTCTTAAGTTTTTGCAGGTGTGTGTATGTAAAAAGTTAAAATCTCGGCTGTTTTCCCATGTCATTATAAGTTTGTTAGTTAAAAATTTTAAAATCCTGGCTAAGATCACAGCTCAGAATCCTCTAAATTCCCAAACAAAAACCTTTTTAAGGTCTTTCAAAAATTCTGGCTGAAATCCTAACCAACACTTTAAGGTTGGGCAACGTTTCAACAAGCTCTCTACCTTGTCATTTTTGGGCCTTTATGACAAGGTAGAGTGCTTGTCGAAACGTTGCCTAACCTTAAAGTGTTGGTTAGGATTTCAGCCAGAGTTTTTGAAAGACCTTAAAAAGGTTTTTGTTTGGGAATTTCGAGGATTCTGAGCTGTGATCTTAGCCAGGATTTTAAAATTTTTAACTAACAAACTTATAACGACGCGGGAAAACACCCGAGATTTTAACTTTATATATATAATCTCTTTCCTTTAATTTAGTATTGGGACATTTGGTTCAAACTGTTCTCAGGGATGAAAATGGAACACAGTGGAAAAACCTCTAATTCTGGTACCAAGGATGAATGCACAAGCCCTCATTTCAAACAAGCCCAGAAGTTTCTTTTATATATTTTCCGGATCCCAAACCATCAAACATCTTAAAAACAAGTATTTTAATGGTTGTTTTTGGCTAACAATATCCTTAGGGAAGAAGCTCATTTCTACAATATGCTGTGAAAGGTTCAAAATATCCTTTCATCTGGATTGGAAGCAGCTGGTGTAGTGTTGTGCCTGTATTTACACTGGATACAGGGCAATGTTTGAATATATGTCATTATAATGAAAGAAATCTACCGACAAAAAAAATCAGAGGCTGTCAGCACCAAAGCTGAGCAAAGTTTGCTCAAGTTCTCATTTCTCCAGCCATAAATTTGGTCTATTCCACCTCCATTTATGAATTTGCTTCAATCCTTTGGGGAGAGGGGGACCAAACCCTGCAGAAAATTCATATTTATTGTATGCATCTTTCTAGATATTTGCCCACCAGAATTCTTGCTCTGTTTGATTTCAACTATTTTAGGGTTTTTTTAATCCTTTAATGTGATGTAGGTAGGCAGGTAGGCAGGCAGGTAGGTAGGCAGGCAGGCAGGCAGGCAGGCAGGCAGGCAGGCAGGCAGGCAGGCAGGCAGAGATAGATGATAGATAGATAGATAGATAGATAGATAGATAGATAGATAGATAGATAGATAGATAGATAGATAGATAGATAGATAGATAGGATAGAGAGAGAGAGAGAAAGAGAGAGAGAGAGAAAGAGAAAGAGAAAGAGAAAGAGAAAGAGAAAGAGAAAGAGAAAGAGAGAGGAGGTAAAAAGAGAGAGAAAGAGAAAATTGACATGTTGTCATAAGTCATGATGGTCATAAAGCAGATCACCCATGTGACTGACCTCACTCTACAACCTTTTTTTGCAGTGGTTGTTAAGCAAACATTACATTTATTATGTACATCTATTGTTTGCAATGGGGTATTTTTGACAAAAATAGAAGTAAAGGTTTTCCCGTCTTCCTAAATTTGAAAGCTCTCTCTCTCTGTCTCTCTTTTCTCTCTCTCCTCTCTCTCTCTTCCCTCTTTCTGTCTTTCTCTGTCTCTCTGTCTGACTGAAGACAGAGAGACAGAGCCTCTGCCTCTCTATCTCCCTCACTCTGTCTCTGTCTCTCTCTTTCCTCTCTCTGTCTCTCTGTCTCTCTCCTCTCTCTCTCTCCTCCCTCTCTCCCCTCTTTCTGTCTGTCTCTGTCTGTCTGTCTCTGCCTCTGTCTCTCCCTCTTTCTGTCTCTCCCTCCCTCTGTCTATCTCTCTGTCTCTGTCTGTTTCTCTCTTTCCCTCTCTCTGTCTGTCTCTCTCCTCTCTCTCTTCTCCCTCTCTCCCCTCTTTCTGTCTGTCTCTGTCTGTCTGTCTCTGACTCTGACTCTCTATCTCCCTCTCTCTGTCTCTCCCTCTCTGTCTCTCTGTCTGTCTCTCTTTCACTCTCTATCTGTCTTTCTGTCTCTCTCCTATCTCTTCCCCCTCTTTCTGTCTGTCTCTGTCTGTCTGTCTCTCTGTCTGTCTGACTCTGTGTGTATATGTGTGTGTGTGTGTGTGTGTGTGTGTTTAAGCAAGGATGCAAGCATTTCTTCCTGCAGGCAGCCCAAGTACTTCTGAAATCAGAAATAGCCCAGGTTATATTTAATCTCTCTCCCTCTCCTCCTTTAATTTTGTCTCTCATCACTTGCATTCCTAAGGGCATTTTAATGAGACCAAAATTACTTGTTACCAAATAAGTTTACCTGTGTGGCAATTACGGCGATGAAAATCAGCGCAAGATGAACCGTTATATTTACAGTGCTTTTTGATTAATGAAAAGCTCCCCCAACCCCCAAAAAGCTCTGCAGATATGGCTCCTTCTCAGCTTTCTATACGCTGAGTGGATTCCTTAACATGCCTCAATTGCTAAAGGGCCAGTTGTCAATTTAATTTCGCCTTCTGTGTCCCTCCCCTGCCTGGATTCTGCTTTGCTCCTTTCCTACACCCGAACTTTAGCACCCCGACAAAAAAAGGAGAAGGCAAGGATTGTCTATGCACAAAACTGGAAAGCAGAGAAAATACCTTTGGAAGAAGAAGTAATAAAAAAAAAAAACCTAGATTGTGCAGAAATGAATAGATTAACTTTGATGATTAAGGACAGAGAAGACTCAGAATATTTTAAAATATGGAATTATTTTTATCACTGGTTGGAGAAGAGATATAAATGATTAATTATATAAGTGTGCATAAATATGTGATCAGTAGAATATTATGTTAGGGATGAATTGATATCATGGATTGGACAAAGGATCAAGATAAAAGAAATAAGACATATACAGAAGAAGAAAGAAACTTTGGAACATAACACCGAGATGTCACAGGGAAGAGATAATCGATGTATTAAATGTTTGTTTGTCTAAAAAAAGAAAAAAAAATGAGAGGGTGAGAAATTTAAACGTAGTCTAGCACATCAGACAGACTAGCTGCTGATTTCACCACGATTCAGAGGCTTTTCTTTTACAAGATAATTGAATATGTTCATTAAAATCAAAAATGGCCAAAATCCTTTTGTTGGTGTTTTCCAGTGCCAAGCAAGCGATCATGGGTTTCCTTGTTTGCCTGCGGAGTTTTGGACAAATTATCTCTCTATTATTTCCTCGACCCACCAAAACGGTTTGGAGGATTCGGAAAGGTCATTTACATCCAGGAATTAAAGTGTTTAGTAGTGTTTGGTAGGGGAGGGAGAGAAAATGGAGAGAATTTTCTTTCTGGGCCAATTTTATTCAAAAAGGTCAGAATGTTTCAGGCTAGTAATCCAATAATCTCTTGTTTACTATGCCCTTGGAGAAAAGATACTGCTGGAGCTATCCAGAGAACGATGTTTCCCCCAGTAGAAGCTCTATAAAACAAAAAATAACAATAACCATGGACAACATTTCTCTGAGCCCAGTGGTGAAATCCAATTTTTTTTTTTTTTACTACCGGTTCTGTGGGCGTGGTGTGGTTTGGTGGGCGTGGCAGGCGAAGGATACTGCAAAATCTCCACTCCCACCTCACTCCAGGGGAAGGTTGCTGCAAAATCCCCATTCCCTCCGCACTCCTGGGGGAAGGATATTGCAAAATCACCATTCCCACCCAACTCTGGGGCCAGCCAGAGGTGGTATTTGCCTGTTCTCCAAACTACTCAAAATTTCCACTACCTGTTCTCCAAACTGCTCAAAATTTCTGCTACTGGTTCTCTCGAACCTGTCAGAACCTGCTGGATTTCACCCCTGTCAGAGACTGTCCTGTTAGATATCCTGCCCCCCCCCTCCAGAGAGTTACCTAGAGAGACAAAAAGACCAAAACACCTCCTCACCACCAAGCAACATCCAGATAAACAGAGATGAACACCAAGGTTAATACTACACCAACAAACAAGCAGTAAGCAATACCCCTATCAAGGAACTACCGACTCAGACAAACTAGCTAACCAAAGCCTAATCTTCTTTTCTTGCAGACATTTCCCATTTTAAGATGGGCAGCAGGAGGGCTTTGAAGGAGGCCAGCATCTTCTTAGGAATCTGTTCTGGACTATTTCTAACCGAGCAATGACCTTCTCATTTGAATCGTCAATTTGGCATGAAATATTTTCAATGCAAGTGCTGAATCAACTTTAGAATTTGGAAAACCAACCTTGGTCTGTTTCCTCCAACCAAGGATGGAGAAACTGTAATCTTCCAGATGTTCCTGGCCTAGAGCAGGGATCTCCAAACTTGACTGAGGAATTCTGGGAGTTGAAGTCCACAAGTCCGAAAGATACCAAGTTTGGAGACTCCTGACCTAGAGTTCCAGCAACCATAGCCATTGGCCACAGTAGCTTCCATTGCTATGAATTAAAGCCAGGAATGGGCTGTTGAGGGTTCGGGAGAACCTCTAGCTAAGATTCTGTGCAGTTCAGAGAACCCCCAAATCCCACTCTTGGCTGGCCCCGCCCACCCTGCCCTGCCCCTCCCAGGAGTCCCCATGCAACCGGTTTTGGATGGGCCTACTGGAAGTTTGGGAAGGGCCTCTGAAGTCTGGGGAGGCTGTTTTCGCCCTCCCGGAGGCTTGAACAAAGCCTCCGGAGCCTGGGGAGGGCAAAAATGACCCCCCTTGTTGGTACAGGAGGCCAACTAGGCCACACCCACCATGGCCATGCCCATCCAGCAACCGGGCAGAGAACCCCTTGCTAAAATTTTTGAAGCCCACCCCTGATTAAGCTCACCACAGGTATCTCACTCCTGTATTAAAATCTTGATGGGTATTATCATAAGATCATTGCTGGATCTGGCCAATGGTCAGTGGAATCGTGCATTGCTAAGAATGGTTGGGACCTGACATTCTTCCACCCTGTTAACCAGAGTCACTGATGCGGGTCTGAATGTGATTTGTTTTTTTTAACCTTCGCATATGTTTCAGGAAAGCCACATGTTGTTTGTTATTGGGTCATTGGACGAAATAAAAACCATCCTTCTCCGTGACACGTCGCTCATTAGGTTCCGACACTAATTAGATTATATAAAGCAGAAATGCTTTTCATTCCCTAATTATTCCTATGACACATCAAGTGGCCCCTCCACTCCTTTCTACTATAATTAATTCTATTATGAGACTCGCAGAGTTCTGTGGCATCAGAGCAAACAATAGTGGAATGGATTTATACTTAGAATTTGCACTTGTAAACCGAGAAAATGGATGGGTGGAACTTCCATATACTCTCTGTGCAGTGGTGAAATTCAGCCAGATCTATCCGGATCACGTGATCCAGTAGCGCCAGTGGCAGGAGGCTCCGCCCACCCGCCCGGATGTCATCACGTCCCATTTTTGACCCTCAGCGCATGCGCAGAAGGGTTTTCGCATGCATGGAGGAGGCTCGCATGAGAGTCGCGCAAGAGAGAGTGCACGCATGCTCACATTTGCGAACTGGTAGCGAAGGTAAGTGAATTCCACCCCTGTCTCTGTGCAATCATCCATCTCTACTTCAGATAGAAGCATCTCAGACAAACAAAGCATCTATGACATCAATAAGACAAAATTGATACGATATTATTTCTCCAATGCTACCATTACATGGTGGCATCACATCAGCTAATGCAAATAGATTCATTATGGGTTTTGTGTGATGATGTCATCATGTATTTGTGGTAATTTGCCCCTCCCCCCTTGTCCCCTCCTCTCGTAGACACTCATGTCTCCAGAATGCAGATATCATTTGACTTACAACGATCCCGTTTAATGACTGTTTGAAGTTACAATGGTTAGCCACCGAAAAAAGTGACTTACAACAGGTCCTCACAATTACATTGCAGCATCTTCATAGTCTTCTTCTTCTGCTGTCATATCCAGCATCAGACGTTGGCAATCTTGTTGACAAACCGGGGGCTCACACGCACGAAGTGAGCATGTGCACACGGGGCAAACTGTTAGTAGCATAATGTGAAACCCACTGTTGGCCTCTTCTACACACAGAACTAAGATCTGTTGAGAAACATAACAAAAGAATATCCCTCAAAACAGTCTATTGTATCGAAAGCTCTATTTACATCTTGCTCAAGAAGTTTGGGGATACAAATTGTTCCAGTGTTGATAATAAACAGAAGTTGAACCAGCAATATTAAAGAGCTACTGCCCCATTCAGATCTCTCTTCCGTATTCAGGGTGAAAGATGCGTTCATTGAGAGCCGTCATGGTGGATGATCTGGGGTACAACTCAGATTAATTGTCCTCCCAGTGAGGGATGAGACTCTTTTATCACTCTGGGGGGTGACTGATTTACAAATATTGCATAATAGATCAAGGAGACCGTTTTTATATATATATATATAATTCCACAATGGCCCCGATATCTATTAAAGCATAATTGCACTTTAATGGCATGACACATATAAAAAATAAGTTCTCTAATTGAAAAAACAGCATTTGAGGGCCATCGTAGCATATGTGCTCGGGATTTCTGGAAGTAACGTCTACAATTTTTTCCCACCTGCCCCATTATTCTGGCAGGACACTCGTGGATAATTAGATTAGCGCATTCTTCAGCCAGCTAGCTGATGGTCACATTAGACTCAGCTGTGGGATTCTGTGAGCCGCTGGTGACATCAAACAGAAACTTTGCAATTTCCAGCCAGACTTCTACGGTGGGAATTTTCCATAAATTGTGTAGTTCTTTTCATTGTAATTGTTATTGTATTGAGTTCAGGGTTGGAACTTTTTTTTTTTTTTTAATGTTGACCAGCCTTCAACTTGCTTTAATTTTGGGTCCATATGGGGCAGCATCAAAACATTTGTCTCAGAACTGTTCCTTCAATTTAACTTCCTTAAAGCAACTCATATTATAGAATCCAAGCCGAGTTTGAAAAAGTTGTTTCTCGCCACTAAACTTTGCACATTGCTCAAAATGTCCAGCTCTTAGGAGTTTAATTTGGGGGGGGAAGTTAACAGAGGTGGACATCACATACCGTAATAACCAGTTCACCCAAAACGGGAAATGTGAGAATGTTTGCACCATCCACACATGCATGCAGCATCATAAAACACGGGAATTCACTTGTGTGTGCCATCCACACATGATTCCAGCATCAAACAGCACAGCGATATAAGACGGGATTTCCCCCCAGGCAGGTGGGCAGGGATGGGCAGCTCGCAACTACTGGTTCGCTCAAACTAGCAGCAGCCCACCACTGCAAGTTAACAGGTAACAGCGAACAGGTATTGGGGAGACTTGATTGACAGACAATAGATTTGTATAGTTGAGATATTTGTTAAATCGGGATCTATATCACACCAAGAGGCTGTGGAATCAGAATGATATAGTGGTTAAGCTACAATTTTAGCTTGTCTGATTCAACCCAAATCTGGCCACAGAAGTTTACTGGGTAACTTTGAGCCTGCTAATTATCAGCAGGGCCTATTTTTATGGTTATTGTTATTGCAGACATAAATTGGAAGAGAAGGAAATGCATGCCACTTTACACTCCTGGAATAGGGGAAAAAAATTAAATCTAATGAGATAATATTATCACCAGTAGCAACCATGTGTTGCTAATATGAACAATTGTTTAAATCAGTGTCAGGCAACTATTCTTGACTAATGATCAGTGGGGTTTTTTTCCCCCTGGTTGGCAAGGGTCAGAATAGATGGGCGGAATTATTTTACTTATGTAGTCTATTTTTAATTTTCACTCAATATAATCCTTCAAACAGTGAAAAACTGGTATTCAGGGTTTTCTACCATGGTTGAAGGACTGTCCAGCAGCAGAAGAAAAAAACTTGGAGAGTTTCATGGGTTCTGGGTTGCTGGTGCTGGTTTCGGAAAAAAAAATAAAGTAAGGTTCTACATTTAGGCAAGAAAAACAAAATGCACAGGTACAGTATATGTGGTACCTTGCTCAATAGTAGTAACTGTGAGAGGGATCTTGGAATCCTAGTGGACAATTATTTAAATATGAGCCAGCCGTGTGCAGCAGCTGCCAAAAAAGCCAAGACAGTTCTGGGCTGCATAAACAGAGGGATAGAATCAAGATCACATGAAGGATTAATACCACTTTATAAGGCCTTGGTGAGGCCACATTTGGAATCCTGCATCCAGTTTTGGTCGTCACAATGTAAAAAAAGATGTTGAGACTCTAGAAAGAGTGCAGAGAAGAGCAACAAAGATGATTAGGGGACTGGAGGCTAAAACATATGAGGAACGGTTACAGGAACTGGGTATATCTAGTTTTGTTTTTTTTTTAATTTGATTTATATGCCGCCCTTTTCCGAAGACTCAGGGCGGCTTACAATGTGCTCAGCAATAGCCTTCATCCTTTTGTATATTTATACAAAGTCAGCTTATTGCCCCCACAAACTGGGTCCTCATTTCACCTACCTTAGAAAGGATGGAAGGCTGAGTCAACCTTGAGCCTTGGCGAGATTCAAACCCTGCAGTAATTGCAGGCAGCTGGTCTTAAGCAGCTTAATAACAGGGTGCCTTAAACCCTTGTACTACCAAGGCTCTTTAATGGCTTAGTTTAATGGAAAGAAGGACTAGGGGAGACATGATAGCAGTGTTCCAATATCTCAGGGGCTGCCACAAAGAAGAGGGAATCAAGCTATTCTCCAAATCCCCTGAAGGCAGGACAAGAAGCAATGGGTGGAAACTAATCAAGGAGAGAAGCAACTTAGAACTAAGGAGAAATTTTCTGACAATTAGAACAATTAATCAGTAGAACAACTTGCCTCCAGAAATTGTGAATGCTCCAACATTGGAAGTTTTTAAGAAGATGTTGGATAACCATTTGTTTGAAGTGCCTAAGCAGGGGGTTGGACTAGAAGACCTCCAAGGTACCCTCTAACCCTGTTAGTCTTTTCTGTTATCTCTGGAATTTATGTCCATATGAATTATTTCAGTCTTCTAAAGTTTCCTCTTCCCCAATTTCTTGTAAACTGGAGTTCCCAACGGGAATATTTTACATTCTGCATTTTCTCCTGAGGTTTTCCATTTTCTTCATTCAAGCCCCTCTAGATCAGTCTTTCCATAATGATTTCATAATTCTTGCAATACACAAGTTTTTAAATAACCTTGATTTAAGTAGAAAACTCTTTTCGGAAAAAAAAAACAAAAACCCCACGACTCCCAGTTCTTTTGGAAAAACATGGTTGAGATTTAAAAGTTGTTAAAACTTGACAAATTCTTTTAAGATTGTTAATTGCCCGTGTGGGCGTGCAAATTGTTGTCTGCATATTTTATCATTCTTAATTGTTGAGAAGCTCATTTGCCTCAACGCAATTAGGAGGTGCTGCCCCTGAGCATTGATGGGGTGGGGAAAAAAACCTTAGCGATTCTACCATATGTTTTTGAATATCGCAGTAGTCGCTCCTATAATGATTAAGTTAATTGATATTTATTAGCGATGACATTTCATGGCTTACTTACCAGGTTATGCCACGCTGATGACATAACTAATCAAAACGCCAGTGACTTGGAGCATCAAAACAAGTCTCGATGAAAAACCTACCACGCTCCGTGTTCTGTATTGTTGGAAGCGACACTAAATTATTTGCTTTTAAGGAGGGTGCCATTTAGCAAGGTGAAAATGAACTTTTATGCTAATTGAAACTTAATAATTTATAAAAGCCCTGAAATCATGCCTCTTGGGTAAGCTTTAACCTTTCGTGTCTGCAAAGTGCTGAAGAAAATGAACATGAAGAAGGGAAATAGCATTTGCAAAATCTAATAGATTTGGGGGGCAGGAGTGATTTGGGATTCTCTTCCAATTTGGCACCTAGCCTTGGCGTCGTGACTTACGTTTTGAAAGCGGATGAAGGGAGTAGAACTTTATTCCTCTTCCTCTTCTAGACATCTTCTAGAAGAACGTTAAGATGGCTTTACCCAGTCCCCCTTATGGCATTTGAACTCTGAATATTCAGAATTTCTGATTAATCCGCCATAGCTATTTTACACAACTAATGCAGTAAAACCTTTTTTTTTTTTTTGCATTTGAGAATTTAATGACTATGGGCCCCACAATTGATGGATAGATATTATAGTATAGTTAGGCCCGGTGTATCTGACAGATTGGATGTCAAGTTGTGATTTTAATATAGATTTGATCTGTTATTTAATATAGATCTAACTGTTATGAGCTGAGGTGGTGCAGTGATTAGAGTGCAGTACTGCAGGCTACTTCTGCTGACTGCTGGCTGCCTGTAATTTTGCAGTTCGAATCTCACCAGGCTCAAGGCTGACTCAGTCTTCGGTCTTTCTGAGGTGGGTAAAATGAGGACCCAGATTGTTGTGGAAAATATGCTGACTCTGTAAACCGCTTAGAGAGAGCTGTAAAGCACTATGAAGTGATGTATAAGTCTTAAGTCCTTCCTTCCTTCCTTCCTTCCTTCCTTCCTCCCTTCCCTTCCCTTCCCTTCCCTTATCCATCCATCCATCCATCCCAGCTCAAGGTTGACTCAGCCTCCCATCCTTCCAAAGTGGGTAAAATGAGGACCCAGATTGTTGGGGGGCAAGAGGCTGACTCTGTAAACCACTTAGAGAGAGCTGTAAAAGCACTGTGAAGCGGTATATAAGTGTAAGTGCTATTGCTATTTATTATTTTATTCTAGACTTTTTAACTGGATATTCATCGAGTATTTTATTTGTTCTGGTCTCTGGTCTTTGACTTGACAAATCAATAAACTTGATTATTTGATTACTCAGAATTTTATCATAGAATCAAGGCAGTGGTGATATTCAAATTTTTTTACTACTAGTTCTGTGGACGTGGCTTGGTGGGTGTAGTGTGGCTTGGTGTGCGTGGCTTGGTGGGCATGGCAGGGGAAGGATCTTGCAAAATCTCCATTCCCACCCCACTCTGGGGCCAGCCAGAGTTGATATTTGCCGCTTTTCCAAACTACTCAAAATTTCCACTACCGGTTCTCCGAACTATTCAAAATTTCTGCTACCGGTTCTCCAGAACCTGTCAGAACCTGGTGGATTTCACCTCTGAACCAAGGGGCTGGAGGGGACTTTTGAAATCGTCTAATCCAAGTCCCTACTCAAGGTGGGAGCCAAAGATCATCCCAGTCAAATGTTTCTCCAGTCTATTTTTGAAAACCTTTTATCTTTTCTCCTACTTTTGATTGATATGGGGTCTATACCGTACGACGTCAAAACTCCTGGATTTCTCTTTTTGGCGTCTACTGAAATGGTTAAAGAAAAATAGCAAGCTTGTATTGGTATGTGGAAATTAATTAATTGTGCAATACCCAGACCTGAGGATGCAAATAGCAGCAATCAAAACATTTTGCATCTTCTCTTAGCATCACTGAGTTTGTCTCTGATTTTTTGACAGATCCTTAATTTAGATTAGAACAGACAGAATCTTCAGTTCTTAAGTTCTGGAATTATCCTAAACCAAAAAAAAAAAATCAACTTTTGTTTGTGTGACCTGAAATATGAAATATTACAGTATTTTTTGGAGTATAAGACGCATCTTTTTCCCCACTAAAAGAGGGTGAAAATTGGGTGCATCTTATACACCAAATGTAGCCCCGCAGAGGTTACAGAGGTTTCAGAATCTGAAAAAAGCCTCTTAAAGGGAGGTTTAAGAGGCTGGAAAAAAAGCAAGGTGCAGAGCTCACAACCAATGAACCTGTTGCTAAAATTCATCTCTGGGAATAGCTGATTGGCTGATCTACCCACCAATCAGCTTTTTTCTTATTTTTCTCCCTAAAAACTAAGGTACGTTTTAAACTCCGGTACGTCTTATAGTCCGAAAAATATGGTAATTGTGGTATAGTGTTTAGCCGTGACAAGACCTGAAATACATTCTTATTGACAATGCTGATAATCTGGAAGAAACTTCCCTCTGTAGAAAGTCTTCCAAAGTATTTTACAATAATAAAAGTAGAAATAACGAAATCTGTTAGATTGGATTCCCAAGTTCCAATTATTTGAATGTGTTTTTATTTCTATTTGATCAAACTTTGGTCATTATAATAAAGAAAGGAATAACTCCGTTCTAATGTTATAATCCTTTGACAAAATTATCTATTCAGATTTAAAATCTTCTGGTTTGAATATCAAAAGGAAAATTTGACTGTAGGTATTTTAGATATATCCCCCCTTCCCCACTCCCGAAAATTTCCTGCTGTGTGAATATATTAGTAATTATGAAGAAATCTGATAGTCTTATGTGAGTTAAACCTTAGTCACTAAATCTGACTGAACTGAAAGTAGATGAAAAATGCTTATTAGATTAATAACATCATAGCAGAGATTAATGTATCTCTGATATAAAGAATAAGGGCAGGGAACCCGTTAACAACAGGAATTGTAATAACAGCTTATCAATTTCTCAGGTCAGATGTAATCAAAATTATTTCATTTTGAAGATAAATCTGGTCTTTTATGGCCATACCAAACCATGGTATAATTACAATATTGCTGTAGCTCTGATTCTAGGGGATTACAAAGATATTTTTTTTCCTCAGGTGAGACATAAACTCTGCATCTGAGACACCGAGACTAATTTATTTTTCTTTAAGGATGTTTTTAAAAATAACTTCAGCCTAAACTATATTCCATAATTTCTGCTCAGTGTTCTCCATCTTTGGAAAAGAAGTAAACTAAAATATCTGGTCATCTTGAACTACTTTCGCTCATGTTGTTGTCATCAATCAGGCAGACTCTCTTTGTGGGTTCCTCTAAATCACAGGTCTTCAAACTTGGCAGCTTTAAGACTTGTGGACCAGAGGTGGGTTTCAGCAGGTTCTGATCAGTTCTGGAGAACCGGTAGCGGAAATTTTGAGTAGTTCGGAGAACTGGTAGTAAAAATTCTGACTGGCCCCACCTCCATCTATTCTCTGCCTCCCAAGTCCCAGCTAATCAGGAGGAAATGGGGATTTTGCAGTAACCTTCCCCTGCTGTGCCCACCAAGCCACGCCCACCAAGCCATGCCATGCCCATCAAGCCACACCCACAGAACTGGTAGTAAAAATGTTTGAAACCCACCACTGTTGTGGACTTCAACTCCCATAATTCTCCAGGCAGCTACCGCTTCTGTGGCCGTGGTTTGGTGGGTGTGGCTTGGTGGGTGTGGCAGGGGAAGGATACTGCAAAATCTCAATTTCCACCCCACTCCAGGGGGAAAATACTGCAAAATCCCCATTCCCTCCCCACTCTGGGGCCAGCCAGAGGTGGTATTTGCCGGTTCTCCAAACTACTCAAAATTTCCACTACCGGTTCTCCAGAACCTGTCAGAACCTGCTGGATTTCACCCCTGCTATAATCCCTTGCATTGGGGTGGAATCAGAGCCATTGAATGGAGCTCAAGCATTTACTAGCCAGATGCCCTTCCTGACACCTATGCTTAGTTTGCAACAGACAATTATTCATTGTGTCCAGAGAGAGGAACATCAGCTGCTGCCTAGGACTGAACTCACAACCTCCTGATTGTGAGGCAAGAGTTCCACCTCTAGGCCACTGTGCCACTCAATAAACCATCTCATTACAAGATACCTTTATTTGTATCTTTCTTATTCACCATCCTTCTTACTTACTTCTGTCAACTCGCAAAGCATCCCTGGCCTGCTCTCGAGGCTCATGGTTTAATTAGGGCATCCATCGGAACCCTGACAACTTCTTCAGTAAAATATATTCTTACTGAACCGCAAGATTTCTTTGGATACGGGATGGGAGAGCTCACAAAAAAAGGGAATTCATTTCTCTTTTTGTTCAGTTGGTACTTTGGTTCCAAGCTGTAAAGCCCACAGGTTCAATTAGCCAACTCTTCCCCAAGGTCCGTGAATAGCGCATTACGAGTCGATGAGATCTCAGCTAGCATAGACTGATGACCCAGTGGTATCAATGCGCTCTTCTAAATATAGAATTCCAGATTCTGCTATGAATATTTTTCTTTCTTTCTTTCTTTCTTTCTTTCTTTCTTTCTTTCTTTCTTTCTTTCTTTCTTTCTTTCTTTTTGATTGGTTAAAAAAATTCTGGATTTTTATTGGTTTTGCTAGACAATGCTAAAAAAAAAAAATCCCTCCATTCTGAAAGGTAGGGCTTGAATTATTTAGATTTTTATCCTTTTGTTTAAAAATAACAAAAAGGGGAGAAAGGAAGAAGAGATCATAGCAAAAGAAAAACAAAACGAGGAGAGAGGGGGAGAGCCTTCTCTATGGGGGCACCCGCCCTCTGGAAAGAGCTACCCCCAGGAATACGACTGATCCCAGACCTCCGGACCTTCCATCGAGCTTTGAAGACCTTCCTATTTCAGCAAGCTGGGCTGGCTTAAAATTTTAAGGGGTTATTTTAAGGGTAATGGGTTTTAATTTTTGGGAAGCCAATTTGATTTAATTCTGTTTTAAATTATTTTAAATTTTATATTGTATGTATTTTAATTCTGGCTGTTCACCGCCCTGAGTCCTTCGGGAGAAGGGCGGTATACAAATTTAAACAATAAATAAATAAACAATAAATAAAAACCTGCCCAACAGCACCCTCCTATCCTGTGTTACTTTTTATCCTATGTATCTTCAAAATATTTATTTCCAAACCAAGGATACTTCTTATTTAATTAATGGTAGCAGCAACACTAAAGAGGTCATTAAGCCAGGCATTATCTAAAGTCAACTTTCTCTTGTTTTTCATTGCTTAATTCGGTCCTTTGAAGCAAAGACACCATATTGCGCATAAGAAAATATTAACATTAACATGCTGATCCATGATATACTCAAATGTGCATATAATGACCCAAAACAACAGATTTTTTTTTCCATTCATTTTTCACGCTCTACATTATGTCCCTTTCTACTCATTTTCTACAAGCTTTAAAGCCCTGTTTTCGATGATTGGAATCACTAATATATGTTCGAAAAAGATAATGTGGATTGTTTTGTCATTGTGCCAAATGAATGGAAGGGATAACCAAGAAATACCATTACATTAAACATTTTCCCCTATTCTTACCCAGCCTCAAAAAAATGTAATATTGCATCAAGTTTTGGATTCAAGCTTGCACATCCCCTGTATTAAAATCCAATAACTTAATTGCTAACAATTATATGATCTTTATCATCTATTATTTTAATTAGGGATGCTTAAACAGTAATTTAAGATTGCCTATTAATCTTTGTAGATTGCAAATGGTAACAGTAATTATGACAGAAGAGCTACAAATAGCTCAGATTGTGTATATGACTACACACACGGGGATCCCAGAATGAGAAATTCACATATTTGGGGTGTCTGGGTTCATAATTGCTTAACTCCGTGATGGTGAACCTATGGCGCGTGTGCCACAGGTGGCACGTGGAGCCATATCTGTGGGCATACAAGCGTTGCCCTAGCTCAGCTCCAGCGTGGATGGGCGAGCTGGTCAGCTAATTTTTGGGCCTTCTGGGCCCACCGGAAGTCGGGAAACGGGATGTTTCTGGCTTCCGTGGGATGGGGAGGGCTGTTTTTGCCCTCCCCAGGCTCCAAGAAAGCCTCTGGAGCCTGGGAACAGTGAAAAACAGGCCTTCTGGGCCCACCAGAACTTGGGAAATGGGCTGTTTTCAGCCTCCAGAGGGCCTCCGGGAGGTGGGGAAGGCTGTTTTCACCCTCCCCAGGCGCCAAGAAAGCCTCTGGAGCCTGGGGAGGGTGAAAAACAGGCCTACCAGGTAACCTTTTTGCCGTTGCGTGCCAAAGCGGGAGGAGCGCAGGGATGGCATTGAATTGGGGTGTGGGCACGCATGCGCATGACCCCCCCATGCTCTCCATGCTTTTGGCATGCAATGGCAAAAAGGTTAGCCATCACTGGCTTAACCTATCACTTAGAAGTGTGTCCAGCATGCATATTGCAGAAGGGAACGATAATAAAAACTTGTCAACTGAAGCTGCACACAGTTGCACCTTACCCATATATTATATGCACATACTGCATACAATGTTTTCAGAAGTGATTTTCCAGCAAGTGCGTAAAGAAAGCTGGAAAGCATTATTATTATTTAGAGCCAGGAATCAGTTAACTCACCCAACCCTCCTGGACAGGAAAAGTATTGATTTATCTTTTGAAAGTAAAGTCACATTTTATTTCGTTCACTGGCTATGTGTAAAAACCCAAAGACAAAGTAAATAAATGCACAAAAGCAACCCCAGTAACAATGTCGTATTTGTGCTAGCTTTATACTATCCTGCTGAATATTGTTTGGATCAATGCTTTTTCTAGTACCAAACACTTTCAAGAGAAACAAAGCAACTTTCGAGCTATTTTTTAACAATTCGCTAAAGGTTGGAGGTAAGGAAATGTGAAATCGGTTGGGACGATTCCGGGTTTTGTCTTAAAGATGAAATACAGGCTCTCTTTATAGTAGCTGCTGTAAGCCAGGGCTGTGAAACTCCTGGCCACTGGGCCGGATGCCTCACACACTGGCCACACCCACACCTGGTTTAATGAAGGGGGGAAAAAGTTCCGATATGTCATGTGATGCCACCATGATGACATGAGTTTGACACTTCTGCCATAGACCTTTGTTTTCATGTCTCAGAGCCATGCATGAAAATATCCTCTCCTAATTTGATCTAAGGAGATGTGCTGGCTCAGTGGCTAAGACGCTGAGCTTGTCGATCAAAAGGTCGGCAGTTCAGCAGTTTGAATCCCTAGTGCTGTGTAACGGGGTGAGCTCCCGTTACTTGTCCCAGCTCCTGCCAACCTAGCAGTTCGAAAGCACGTAAAAAATGCAAGTAGAAAAATAGGGACCACCTTTGGTGGGAAGGTAACAGCGTTCCATGCGCCTTTGGCATTGAGTCATGCCGGCCACATGACCACGGAGACGTCTTCGGACAGCGCTGGCTCTTCGGCTTTGAAATGGAAATGAGCACCACCCCCTAGAATCTAGCACACACGTGCCTTTACCTAATTTGATCTACTCTTGTATCTTTCTTAGAATATTCTTGTGGCAACACCAGTGTTCTAGCTAAATCAACCCATGCCCACCAACATTTTCAAGGGAAAAACATGAGGCTGTTTTACAGCAGCAAAGCCTTTGAATAATAGAATAACAGAGTTGGAAGGGATCTTCCAGTCCAACCCCCTGCTCAAGCAGGAAACTGTATACCATTCCAGACAAATGGTTGTCCAATCTCTTCTTCAAAGCCTCCATAATTGGAGCACCTACAACGTCTAAAGGCAAGCTGTTCCACTGGTTAATTGTTCTCACAATTAGGGAATTTCTCCTTAGTTCTAGATTGCTCCTGTCCTTGATTAGCTTTCATCCATTGCTTCTTGCCTTGCCTTCTAGTGCTTCGAAAAATAAGTTGACCCCTCTCGTTTTATGGCAGCCTCTTAGATATTGGAACACTGCTATCATGTCTCCCCTAGTCCTCCTTTTCATGAAACCAGACATACCCAATTCCTGTAACTGTCAAGTTTCGAGGTCGTCTCAAATAAATTGCATTTCAAACAAAGTCTTTGAAGAAAAAACTCCTATTTATTAAGCACAACATTCTAACCTGACTCCAAACGAAGCCAACACTGACGTCCAGCCCCCAAACCCTCCCTTTCCGTTCCCCACTCCCCTGCACTCATTGGCCATCTTCCAAGTCATTCTACCCCTAATCTACTCCCCCTCAAAGGAATTTCCTCCCTCCCATCCCATCTCCTAGGGGATATTATCTCCAGAGAAAATAAGTAGATGAAAAGTCAAACGTCTCTTTCCAGACGCCTTCGCTTCTCCTTCTTATGTCAGCACTAGAGTAAATGCAGGTTGAAGTGCTGACAGTAACTGTTCTTCATATGTTTTTAGCCTTCAGTCCCCTTTTGTATATTGATGATATTCCTTCCCTTAAAAGGTAAAGGTTCCCCTCGCACATATGTGCTAGTCATTCTGAACTCTAGGGGGTGCTGCTCATCTCCGTTTCAAAGCTGAAGAGTTGTCTGAAGACGTCTCCGTGGTCATGTGGCCAGCATGACTAAACAGCAAAGGCGCACGGAATGCTGTTACCTTCCCATGCATTTTTTAACGTGCTAGGTTGGCAGAAGCTGAGACAAGTAACAGGAGCTCACCCCATTATGCAGCACTAGGGATTCGAATCGCTGAACTGCCGACCTTTCAATCGACAAGCTCGGCATCTTAGCCACTGAGCCACCACTTAAGCAGAACATAAAAAAAAGAAGAAGTATAAGATGCAAAGGACACTATTACCATGGTGGAAATACTGAAAAGGAAACTTTTTGTTTTTAAGGAGATGTGATCCACCTGCCATTTTCAGCAGATGGCAAAGTCTGGTCTTTAAAATTCAATTAACCCAAGCAGCTAATTAAAAAATTGAGATATTAGAAACACAGAATTGTAATCACGTTTTTTTTCCTTGAACCATAAACATGAAAAATTAAGCCTAATGAAACTGGGTGAAATTTGTTTACTTATTTATGTTGGTAAATCTTTCTTGCCGTTGATGCTGGAAAACAAAGTGGAATTTGTTTATATGGCTTTAAGTGTTTTGACAATATATGAAATAGTTAACTATTCTTCACTGTCCTCCTCTCCTCTCCTTTCCTCTCTTCCCTTCCCTTCCCTTCCCACCCCTCCCCTCCCCTCTCCTTTCCTTTCCTCTTCTCTTCTCTTCTCCTCTCTTCTCTTCACTCCTCCCTTCCCTTCCCTTCCCTTCCCTTCCCATCCCATCCCATCCCATCCCATCCCATCCCTTCCCTTCCCTTCCCTTCCTTTCCTTTCCTTTCCTTTCCTTTCCTTGTAGTTCCAAAGCTCCTACAAAGTCAGGAAAAAGTCAGAAAGCAAGTTAAGAAGGATCAGAAGTTTCTTTACTGTATATGACTCAACCGTTGATCCATTGCCTCTTGGATTTTGATTAAGATTGCTGGTATGTTTGTGTACATGTGTATGACTCAACCCTTGATCTATCTCACCTTTGGCAGATGACACTGCTGTTTCCAAAACTTTTTACAAACTCAGGAAAAAGAATTAATTTAGGAAGCAAGTTTCAAAAGAATTAGAGGTTTATTGTATGTGACTCAACCCCTTGATCCATTGCTTCTTGGACTTTTGATTAAAATTGTTTGCACATTTGTGTGTAGGTGTATGATTCAACCCTTGATCTATCAAGGTTTTGGCAGATGACACTGCTATTCTCTGCTGTTCACACAACCAAGGCCTCCATTTATAGATTTAGCAGCAGCACAGGGCAGGGTGCAAGACAATTTCCCATCAGTGCATTGTAAAGAAGAGAATTCTTTCCCCTTCCTGGTAAGTAAGTGGGACACAGTCTTCTACAGCTGCCTTAGCTGCACCAAAAGAGTTAAAACTGGAAGTTGGAAACGAAGGAAACACGATTAAGTCTAAATGCTTAAAAATAGCACACAGTACTGACAAGGGGAATAGCATGACAGGAACGTAAAGCACAAGCAGCCTTAGAGAATAAGTGTGTTGATTAGCAATATCATTAAAGCTGAGGAGGCATCTGTCTGAGTCCTTCGTAAGACAACCAACTCCGCCACGTGGCAACACAAGCGAGAGACTAGCTCACTTTAGACTTCAGCCTGAATGCCGCACAATGCCACGTGCGCTTTTAAAAAAAAAAAAAAAAAAAGAACATGCCATCTCAAGACTAGCAAATCAGGACTGGGAGAGGAAATCGGCATCAAGTTGGCTCAGGTACCACTCGATGGAGTTAAAGAAGTTGGGATGGACAATGGCCGGCAATGCTGAGACTGCTTCTACGTTTCCAGGAGATTCAAATCATCCACTGCAAATAATTCAGAATTCGGAAGTAAAAGCTATTGAAAAACAGAACAACGGAATTGGATGGGGCCATTTGGAGTTCTTCTTGTTATAGGAAGCCTTATAATCGTTCCACTGATTAATTGTTCTAACTCATCAACTTGCCTCCGACTTGCCTCCAGAAGTTCTTGCCACAAAAAAAGATGAAGTACTAAAGCCTTCTAGCCTTCTAGCCAAGTTATGATCTTTCCATATTTAGCAATTTGGGGGTTTAAAGACCACTGTTGTTGTTGTTGTTTAGTTGTGAAGTCATGTCCGACCCATCACAACCCCATGGACAACGTTCCTCCAGGCCTTCCTGTCCTCTACCATCCCCCAGAGTCCATTTAAACTCACACCGACTACTTCAGTGACTCCATCCATCCACCTCCTTCTCTGTCGTCCCCTTCTTCTTTTGCCCTCATTCGTTCCCAGCATTAGGCTCTTCTCCAGTGAGTCCTTCCTTCTCATTAGGTGGCCAAAGTATTTGAGTTTCATCTTCAGGATCTGGCCTTCTAAAGAGCAGTCAGGGTTGATCTCCTCTAGGACTGACCGGTTGGATCGCCTTGCAGTCCAAGGGACTCGCAGGAGTCTTCTCCAGCACCAGAGTTCAAAGGCCTCAATTCTTTGGCCTTCTCAGCCTTCCTTATAGTCCAACTTTCACAGCCATACATTGCAACTGGGAAAACCATCGCCTTAACTATACACACTTTTGTTGGCAGGGTGATGTCTCTGCTTTTTAGTACGCTGTCTAAAGACCACTGTAAGATCATGGAATACAAGAACCCCAAATTACTGGCCACTGAATTATTATTATTTAATTTGTATACCGCCCTTCTCCAACAGGACTCAGGGCGGTGAACAGCCATGGTAATTCTCCTCCTGACTGCACTGCTGTCAAGAAGTCAACATTGCTGTTCTTAAAATGGGAAAGAAATGAGATCTTTGCTGACTGGGATTTTTACCCAATCATTCTGGATCTCCTTCCTGCCACCCATGACCTAACAGCAATTTTGAACCTGGTGATAGAAACAAAAAAAAATGCAGTCTTTAAATCCCTGTCCTGGGAGGTGTGCAAGTTAAGGATGGCTTTTCAGTGTTAGCTTTTCCCATAAATATTGTGCAAACGGAATCAAGCAGTGACACTTTTATGAAACACATCCTGTTTTATGGCCCAAAGCAGCTCTTATTAACACAGATGGAAGCTTCCCATTAATTTTTATTGAGGTTAGACATCAGCTGATAAGGTATTATCTCCCTTGAAAGCACATTACAGAAGAAACTTTGCCCCTAGCTTAGATATCTGCTTGGAAAGTTTATCCCAATATAGATGATGTCATTATTAAGATATGTTTATTGAACTGAAGGAGGCTTAACATGTCACCAGTGCTTAATTTTTTTTTAAAAAAAAAAATCAAAATGATTTAAGCTTGTTTCCAATTAAAAAAATGTTATTTCTTAAAGTTAGGTCAGATATGATTGATGTTATTTGTTATGGAAGTCAACAAATGCTACCTAATTGCCATCATAATGCTTAATTAGCCTTATCACACATGTCTTTTTCCATGTAATGAGTTTCACAGATTGTAGGATTTGGATGGTGGGCCAGGAAGTAGAATCCATCACCATGGGTTCTCAGTCCCTACCAATTCACCAGGAAATATGGACTTGGTTGGACTTGAATCTTCAGATCTAGAGTGAGTTCTACCAACAGATGAAGGAAAAGTAATTGTAGCATTGTGAGCCATGCAGTGGTTAGAGTGCAGTACTGCAGGCTATTTCTGCTGACTGCCGGCTGCCTGCAATTTGGCAGTTCAAATCTCACCAGGCTCAAGGTTGACTCAGCCTTCCATCCTTCCAAGGACGGTAAAATGAGAACCCAACTTGTTGGGGGCAATAGGCTGACTCTGTAAACTGCTTAGACAGGGCTATAAAGCACTGTAAAGTGGTTTATAAGTCTAAGTGCTACCGTGTTTCTCCAAAAAGATGACCCACCTTAAAAAGAAGCCCTATCACATTTTTGAGTGCATGTGATCAAATTAATCCCCACCCACAAAATTATCCCTAATTAAGACCCCGCCCACCCCGGGGTGGGGTGAGGCACTCAGGTAAAAAATAAGCAAGGGTGGGAATATGGGGGGGGGGTGGATCTGCCCTACTTACCAGGCCTTGCACTCCCCGACACCTGCCTCGCCTTCTTCTCAGCTGCTTCTTCTGCGGCTGCTTGCCGCCACTCTCATGCATTATCTTGGCCTCCGTTTTGCCTTCAGATGCCTGCCGAAAGGCATCTGCAGCCGATAACAGAGCTCCGGATCGATCCAGAGCTCTATTATTGGCTGCAGATGCCTTCTGGCAAGCATCTAAAGGCAAAATGGAGACCTGGGCGATGCGTGTGAGTGGTGGCAAGCGGCCGCAGAAGAAGTGGGCCAGCAGCGGGCTCCTGCTGGGCAGGGCTGTTGGTGCCACCACTGCGAGATGAGTCAATAATTAGATCCCTCCAAAAAGGGATGGTATGGGGCAGGGGTGGGTTCTACTTACCTTTACTATCGGTTTGCAACAGGGCTGCGCAAGCGCAAAAGCGTTTTGATGACATTGAGGTCGGTGGGTGGAGCCTCCTGCTGCTTTTACTACTGGTTCTATAGAACCGGTATGAACTGGGGGCAACCTACCACTGGTGGGTGGGGGATGTCAAAATAAAATAAGACCCAGCCTTCTTTTTGGAGAAACACTCCAAGAAAATCATCTGTTGTAAATCAAGGACTACATGAACAACTCTAAGAACCAAAATGCTGTAAAGACAATCTTGGAGAAGACAAGAAATACACAGTGAAGGGCATGGAGCAAGGAAGAATTTATGGGGCTTTTTAGGGAAATTTTTAAAGATTTTAAGGGGTTCTGGGGGAGGGGGTTGTAATTATTCTTTTAAAGATATTGGGAAGACGACTAAGGCGGATTGGGGGGGAAATCCACCAGGGTCAGAGCCGTGCCCGGCACAGGGTAACGATTCGGGGGGCACCGGACGAGGGATTGGGAAAGGGATGGGGGACGATATCTATGAGGGCTGTACCATCGGCACGGTGAATGGGAGGGGCAGATATGGCGGGAGCAGGGGACCACATCAGGTGCTGGGGGCTCGCACTTGCTGTCTGAGAGCAATTGCTTGCCCCGGTCCCCAAGGCTCTGCTCGGATACTAGGTGGCTTAGATACTCAGGAGCTGGGCCTTCGGCTGATGCTGTGCAATGCCAGGTCCGTGGTCAATAAGGCCCCCCTCATTCACGATCTTATACAAGAGGGAGGAGCGGACCTGGCGGGTATTACGGAGACCTGGTTGGGCCCGGAGGGTGGCGTCCCTCTGGTTGAAATGTGCCCACCAGGCTTCAGAGCATTCCATCAGCCGAGGGCTCAGGGGAGGGGCGGGGGGGTGGCGGTTATTATTAACGAGGATCTGGGTCCGAGGGAGACCACTGTGCCTCAGATAGCCGGATGTGAGTCCCTCCTTGTGAGGTGGGGCCGTGGGGTTCAGATGGGCTTGTTGCTTACGTACCTGGCTCCCTGCCGCGTGGCAACAGCCCTACCTGAGCTACTCGACGTGATAGCCACGGTGGCAGTAGATACACCCAGGCTTTTAGTCATGGGTGATTTCAACTTGCCATCCGTCGGTGAAACGTCTGAGGTGGCTCGGGAGTTCATGGCTTCCATGACGGCCATGGACCTGACCCAGTTAGTTCATGGCCCTACTCACAGGGGAGGTCACACTCTGGATCTGATTTTTGTCTCTGGCCAGTGGTTGAGTGGTCTTGTTATAGGGGATATAGACATGGAACCCTTGTCATGGTCTGACCACTCACTCCTTCGCCTAGATCTTCGAACCGCGACCCCTCGCCGCAGGGAGGTGGATCCAATTAGATGGATCCGCCCCAGGCGCCTGATGGATCCTGATAGGTTCCAGACGGAGCTTGGGCCATTTCCTGAGGATCTAGCACATGACTCGGCCGAGGACCTGGTAGCCGCCTGGGATCGGGCGGCTGGTGGGGCCTTGGACCGAGTTGTGCCTTTGCGGCCTCTGACCCGATGCCGATCCCGTGCGGCTCCTTGGTTTACTGAGGAGCTGAGGGAAATGAAGCGCCGGAAAAGACGCCTGGAGAGCGGTTGGAGGGCCAGTCTCGCTGAATCTGATCGAACACTGGTAAGGTCGCATATTAAGGCCTACCTAGTGGCGATAGAGACGGCAAAGTCTAACTACTTTTCCGCCTCTATTGCGTCATCAGGGAATCGTCCGGCTGCCCTGTTTAGGGTGACCCGCGCCCTGCTCCATCCAGGAGTGCGGGAGGATCCCTTAGAAGGCAGGGCGGAGGATTTCGGACAATACCTGTATGACAAAATCGCCCAGATCCGGGGGGATTTGGACTCTGACTGGGTAGATCAGGGCAGGGTGACGAGGAATAGTCTTGAGAATGTTATCTGGGAGGAGTTTGATGCTGTGACTCCTGATGATGTGGACAGGATTTTGGGGAGACTTAGTGCGGCCACATGTTTACTGGACCCGTGTCCCTCCTGGTTGGTACTGGCTTCCCGGGAGGTTACACGAGGCTGGCTCCAGGGTGTTATCAACGCTTCGTTGAGTGAGGGTTACTTCCCCACCGCCTTGAAAGAGGCGGTGGTGAGGCCTCTCCTCAAGAAGCCGTCCCTGGATCCGGCAATATTGGCCAACTATCGTCCTGTCTCCAACCTTCGCTTTATGGCGAAGGTTGTTGAGAGTGTGGTCGCACGACAGTTTCCGCAATTCCTGGAGGAAACATCTTATCTAGATCCGTTCCAGTCGGGTTTCAGGTCTGGGCACAGCACAGAAACGGCATTGGTCGCGTTGGTTGATGATCTCTGGAGGGCTCGGGACAGGGGTTGTTCCTCTGTTCTGGTCCTGTTAGACCTCTCAGCGGCTTTTGATACCATCGACCATGGTATCATGCTGCACCGGCTGGAAGAGTTGGGGGTGGGAGGCACCGTGTTGCGGTGGTTCTCCTCCTTTCTCTCCGACCGGTCGCAGTTTGTGTTGGCAGGGGGGCAGAGGTCGACCTCGAGGCCTCTCATTTGTGGAGTGCCGCAGGGATCGGTCCTCTCGCCCCTTCTGTTCAACATTTATGTGAAGCCGCTGGGTGAGATCATCCGTGGCTTTGGGGTGAGATACCACCAGTACGCTGATGACACCCAGCTGTACATCTCCACCCCAGGCCACCCCAACGATGCCCTTGAAGTGATGTCCCAGTGCCTGGAGGCTGTACGGGTCTGGATGGGGAGGAACAGGCTCAAGCTCAACCCTTCCAAGACTGAGTGGCTGTGGCTCCCGGCATCCCGATATAGTCAGTTGACTCCATCACTGACTATTGGGGGCGAGTCATTGGCCCCCACAGAGAGGGCTCGCAATCTGGGAGTCCTCCTGGATATGCAGCTGTCCTTGGAGGAACATCTGACGGCTGTAACCAGGGGGACCTTTTGTCAGGTTCGCCTGATTCGCCAGTTGCGGCCCTTTCTTGATCGGGATTCCCTGTGCACAGTCACTCATGCCCTCGTCACCTCTCGCCTTGACTACTGCAACGCTCTCTACATGGGGCTCCCCTTGAGGAGCACCCGGAGGCTCCAGCTGGTCCAGAACGCAGCAGCGCGGGTAGTGACGGGAGCAGCATGGCGCTCCCATGTAACACCGCTCCTGCGCGAGCTGCACTGGCTCCCAGTTGTCTTCCGGGTGCGCTTCAAGGTGTTGGTTATCACCTTTAAAGCGCTCCATGGCATAGGGCCTAGCTATCTGCGAGACCGCCTGCTGCTACCGACGACCTCCCAGCGACCCGTGCGCTCCCACAGAGAGGGCCTCCTCGGGGTGCCATCAGCCAAACAATGCAGGCTGGTGACCCCCAGGGGGAGGGCCTTCTCTGTGGGGGCACCTACCCTCTGGAATCAGCTCCCCCCAGAGATAAGGAGAATCCAAGACCTCAGTGCCTTCCGTCGCGCCCTTAAAACCCATTTATTTAAACAAGCCGGGCTGGCTTAAGATGAAATTTTTAACTGTTTTTAAATGTTTTAAACGTTTTTAATTGGTAAATGAGTTTTAATTGGGCCAAATTTATATATCTTTTAATTGTTTTTAATATTTGTTCTGCATGTTTTTTTTTTAATCTGGCTGTACACCGCCCTGAGTCCTTAGGGAGAAGGGCGGTATAGAAATCCAATATAAAATAAATAAATAAAATAAATAAAATAAATAATTGAAGCCACACACAGATGTGCAAACACACACACACACACACATACACAAAGGTTTGGCTAAAAATAAGTCTTGACTGGAATTTTCATTGGCCTTGAGGTAGGATGAGATGTTTCAAGAGACCATAATTACCTATTAAAGTGTTTACACCTTATCTAGCGATGTTTTCATTCTGAAGAGCAAATATTTGCATCCGAAGCTTTCTCGAACTATCGCATGTAAGCCTCTGCCTTCATTTGACACTCTTGCAGCAGCTTTCACACTTTAGAAAGAAGAAAACCTTTCCGGATTCAAGATTGTTAAAAGTTCTGCAGAACGTTTTGCCAATGGTTTTCATGATAACCAAAATAATACACATTAAGATAAGAGAAAGGAACTTGTCTGAGCTTCCTTCTTAAATTACCATATCTTTGATTATACAGTACACAATAGAGTAGAGTAGAGTAGAGTAGAGTAGAGTAGAGTAGAGTAGAGTAGAGTAGAATAGAATAGAATAGAATAGAATAGAATAGAATAGAATAGAATAGAATAGAATAGAATAGAATAGAATAGAATAGAATAGAATAGAATTCTTTATTGGCCATGTGTGATTGGACACACAAGGAATTTGTCTTTGGTGCATATGCTGCCAGTGTACATAAAGAGAAAAGATACATTCATCAAGAATCATAAGGTACAACACCTACTGATAGTCATAGGATACAAATAAGCAATCAAATCATACTAGGAAACAATCAATACAAATCTTAAGGATACAGCATCAAGTTACAGTCATACGGTCATAAGTGGGAGGAGATGGGTGATAGGAATGATGAGAAGATTAATAGTAGTGCAGCCTTAGTGAATAGTTAGATAGTCTTGAGGGAATTATTTGTTTAGCAGAGTGATGGCATTCAGGAAAATACTGTTCTTGTGTCTAGTTGTTCTGGTGTGTGCAGTGCTCTATAGTGTCGTTTTGAGGGTAGAAATTTATGTCCAGGATGCGAGGGGTCTGTAAACATTTTCACAGCCCTCTTTTTGACCCGTGCAGTATACAGGTCCTCAATGGAAGGCAGGTTGGTAGCAATTATTATTATTTATTTATTTATTTATTTGCAGTTCTAATTATCCTCTGAAATCTGTGTATGACTTGTTTGGTTGCAGAGCCAAAACCAGACAGTTATAAATGGTTGTCTTCTTAAAAACATCCGGTGTTGGAGAATTCACAACTTCTGGAGGCAAGTTGTTCCGCTGGTTAATTGTTTTATTATCATATGCATCTTGTTAGTTAGCTTGATCCTCCTGTCTGAACAGAAAGGAGGCTAGCATACACTTAGAGTAAATAAACCCACCCATGTTTAAAATTCTTGCATGCAGTTGCACTGGGCAGAATTATCAATAGATCAGATTCCCTTCCGCATGAATATCCATGCTTGTTTCAACCCCCTTTTTGATCTGAGAGGTCAGGTAGTATCATCATTACACAATCAGAAGAAAATGTAAATTTTGGCGGGTTTAAGTGTGTTTACCAAAGGCTTCTGCACAATCTGATGCTTTCATCAAAATCATGAAATGAGGATTGCATTACCATAACAATGCGACTTTTGTATACTTGCATATACAAAATGGATGGAATTTGCATTGCCGTGTGTAATTTCCCCCACCCGTAGGATGTCTCTGATGTTCCCAATTTACAGAGAAGCTGCTTTTAAAGAATCTAATGAAAAACAACCAGAGTTATAACAATAGGGTTATAACCCTATTGTAGCTGTATGCACACTCGCACACAATCTAGTATAGGAGTCAGGACTTCATCCCCTTTGGCAGAATAATTTGCAAGAGGAACACCTATATTTGGGGAAAATAATCCAAAAGAATAGTATATTAGAATAGAATAGAATAGAATAGAATAGAATAGAATAGAATAGAATAGAATAGAATAGAATAGAATAGAATAGGATAGGAAAAAGAGCCTTGGTGGCGCAGCAGACTAAAGTGCTGTTAAGTAGCACCAACTGCTTGCAATTACTGCAAGTTCAAATCTTACCAGACTCAAGGTTGACTCAGCCTTCCATCCTTTCAAGGTAGGTAAAATGGGGACCCGGATTGTGGGGGCAATAAGCTGACTTTGTATAAAAAATAACACTGCTTGGGGGGGGGGCGAAAGCCCTACTAAGCAGTTATATACAAAAGTTTGAAGGCTATTGCTTAACTCATTGTAAGCAGCCCTGAGTCTCCGGAGAAGGGCGGCATATAAATCGAACCAATAAATAAATAAATACAATATAAATAAACAGAACAGAATAGAATATGGAATATGGAGTATGGAATACGGAATACGGAATATGCAATATGGGATGAAATCAGAATTGAGTAGGGTAGAGTAGAGTAGAGTAGAGTAGAGTAGAATAGAGTAGAGTAGAGTAGAGTAGAGTAGAGTAGAGTAGAGTAGAGTAGAATAGAATAGAATAGAATTCTTTATTGGCCAAGTGTGATTGGACACACAAGGATTTTGTCAGCGGTGCATAAGCTCTCAGTGTACATAAAAAACACATTCATTAGGAAAAATGCATGAAAAAAATAGTATGGTAAATTAACTTTTTTTTATTTTTTTAGAAAAAAGGCATGTGTTATTGCAAAATTAGCATACATTTGTAAATATTATTGGAAGTTTTGGCTTGCAACAAATGTGATGTTTCCACAATTTAAACAAACAAACAAACAAACAAACAAACAAACAAAAGAAAACAAACAAAACCATCTTCTTTTCCAGGAACACTTGCTAGTGAAGCAAAATATCATACGCTGTTTTAAAATCAACCTTTAAACAAGGGCCTGGTGGCTCAGCAGACTGATAGCATTGTGGTTAACACCAGCTGTCTGCAATTACTGTAAGTTCGAATCTCACCAGGCTCAAGGTTGACTCAGCCTTCCATCCTTTCTAAGGTAGGTAAATTGAGGACCCAGTTTGTGGGGGCAATAAGCTGACTTTGTATAAATATACAAAAGAATGAAGGCTATTGCTTAACGCATTGTAAGCCGCCCTGAGTCTCCAGAGAAGGGCGGCATATAAATCAAATTAAAAAAAACAAAACAAAAACCAAGAACAGAACGAAATAAGACATGCAGAGTGCAGCCTCAATGCCGAGCAGATTTACGTGAAAACTTTATATCCCTACATCGAAAGAAGAAATTAGTATTCCAGGAAACAATTCAAAGACACGCAGATAAAAATGCTTTCACTGTAGCCTGAGATACATATAAACAACAAAAAATATTACATTTTATTTTGAAAGTAGCCAATATGGATTTTTTTTAAAAAAAGAGAGAAATCTAGATTGTAGGATGGAATTTACCACTGGCAGTACAAAGCATCAAACCTGTTGGCCTCTTCTTCTTTGAGTGCTCGTTTATTGAAAATGAAAATGAATGCTTATTATTAATATTAGCTAATAGATGTTGCCTTGTCCTGGAGCACGGCATTCCACTAACTAATAATGCATTCGATGATGAATTCTAGTGTTATGAAGAGAGCAAGGTAATTATCTTTGTTGCTGTTGTTTTTTTATCTGTATCATCTGCAGTTTGAACTTGTCTGATGTCAAGAGCTACTCAGATGCTTTCTTGTGATGATTGAAAGCTCAGGCAGGGATGATGGAGACAATGTTTATCGGCCCTGTTCCTTCTGTTGTGTCTCCATCGCTTGGCTTCTGATCAGGGGTGAAATTCAGCAGGTTCTGACAGGTTCTGGAGAACCAGTAGCGGAAATTTTGAGCAGTTCGGAGAACTGGCAAATGCCACCTCTGCTTGGCCTCAGAGTGGGATGGGAATGGGGATTTTGCAATATCCTTCCCCCAGGAGTGGGGAGGGAATGGGGATTTTGCAGCATCCTTTTTTTTTTTTAATTTGATTTATATGCCGCCCTTCTCCGAAGACTCAGGGAGGCTTACAATGTGCTCAGCAATCCTTCCCCTGGAGTGAGGTGGAAATTGAGATTTTGTAGTATCCTTCCCCTGGAGTAGGGTGGGAATGGAGATTTTGTAGTATCCTTCCCCTGGAGTAGGGTGGGAATGGAGATTTTGTCGTATCCTCCCCCTGCCATGCCCCCAAGCCACGCCCATCAAGTCACACCACACCACACCCACCAAGCCACGCCCACAGAACCGGTGGTAAAAAAAATTGAAATTTCACCACTGCTTCTGTTACAGAATTCCACATTGGGGACACCATTCATTCTACAGGGAGTGGACATATGTTTGATAAATTCTTTTCTTCAAAACTTGCCTGTTCAACAGTGGAAGATGCATCAAGGCTGGAGGAGGGGCGAAGGAAGGAAGGAAGGAAGGAAGGAAGGAAGGAAGGAAGGAAGGAAGGAAGGAAGGAAGGAAGGAAGTTGTCTTTACATAGTTTAAACACTTATGGGCCAAGAATCTGTAAACAGTCATGGTGAGGAAGGAAGGAAGGAAGGAAGGAAGGAAGGAAGGAGGAAGGAAGGAAGGAATTTGTCTTCATGTTGTTTAAACATTCATTGGCCAAAGAGTCTATATACTATTATGGTGGATGGATGATAGTTATTTCATGACTCTACATGCTCATCCTTTTGAACAATGACATTTGGCTTTCTTAAGATCCTCCTGCTATTATAGGTTCTATAACAACATAACTGCACCACTGCTTTTGACCAAAACACCACTGTAATTTCCCCAATATTCCTTAATATTGCTTTCGTCTCCTCCCACCCCACCCCGAGGTTCTCCCGCCATGTTGCTTTTTTTTTATTACAATCTCCTGGCGGCAAGGATTTGCCTGTGCTTTTACTTACAATGTGCCAGGTGCACGCCACGCATAAAGAGATCAAAATGGCCTTTCCCTCTCCTGACAGCATCTGTTAATCAGTGGTGCATCACCTCCAAAAAGCATGCGTTCGAGAACGCGAGAATAATATTGCAAGAGGGACGCTGAGTGTCTAATCTGAATCGCTCCTTGATTCCAGTCGAACGTTTAGTGTGTTAGAGATGGCATTTAAAATCCATTTTCAAAGTAAAAAAAAAAATAAACCTGGTCTTTTGGGGGGCTTTTTGTACATTATGCAACCTTCGGCAGCCACCGAAATAAACATGATTGAAAACTCACATTAATGTAGCTTTTATTCCAAACAATGGCATCGCTTATTGAAAACTGTTGTGATAAGGACCTGTTGTCTCTTTCTACATCTCCTTTTTGTTTTGTTTTGTTTTTGCTACTCTCTGCTAACGGTGTAGTGTATTGAATGCCGTGGCTTCTCTGTAGTATGTGACACCATTTGCTACTTCTACAAAGACCAAACTTTTTCTTTAAAAAAAATAAAAATAAAAAATGTGGCTTTTGATATGGCAGAGTAGGAGAGAGGGGGAAAACGGTTAAGCAAAGGAAAGCTGTTCTACCTAATGAAAATGAAGGCTAACACTTTAATGAAAGTCAATGACATTTGCTAAACAGATTAACTGTCCAAGATAATCCATGGAACAGCTACAAAGCTGATTAATTTCGAATAATTCTTCTGTGAGAAACAGCCTAGGCTGAGATCTTAAAGCAGGTACACTTAGTAATGTCTGCGTAACCAGTGGCAAGTCTCTTTTTGTCTAAGTTCCAATTCCTGGGGGATGCCAAACTGGCCATGCCTACTATGGCCACACCCACCCCAGCCCCCTGAAGTCAAATACACAACCCTGAGCAAAATTGAGTTTAACACCTCTGTTCTATATGGTTGATAGTAGGACTGAATATGGATCTCCTTGCTCCTCGGCCTAGACTGGACCGCTATACAATACTTGCTATCTATAGTTTGGAATTTCAAAAATGGCTGCCCCATGCCTTCTCCATCTACCATAACACAGGTAGTCCTCACTTAACAAACAGTTGCTTTACGGAGGTTGGAAGTTACGACAGCCATGAAATGGGTGTTTTGTGACCTGTAAAGCACCTCCAACATTATAAATGTCCACACTGTCCCTATAGTTACAAGACTGCATGTTGGTGAGTCAGTTTTACAATGGGTCACGGAATTCCACAGTTAGGTGACCATGCTTTGCGATATTTTTTTTGCCAGTTTCTGACCTTTTTTGTTAGTTTCCAGCAAAAAACCCCACATCCATTCAAAGCAATGAATTGGCTTAACGACCATTCTCTTTGCTTAAGGACACCACAAAAATTGCTTCTGGTCATGTGTGTGCTTCGACTCATGACCACAACAGCTTATGGCCATAATTCAGGGCTCAGTTACAGTTGCAATTTGAGGGCAACATGTTCAGATTTGATGCGACATTAAAACCAAATCTTCGCCATTCAGTAACCTATGACCGTTTTATTATTAAATATGGAATGGAATGGAATGGAATGGAATGGCAGGGAAGGGAAGGGAAGGGAAGGGAAGGGAAGGGAAGAGAAGAGAAGAGAAGAGAAAGAAGAGAAGAGAAGAGAAGAGAAGAGAAGAGAAGAGAAGAGAAGAGAAGAGAAGAGAAGAGAAGAGAAGAGAAGAGAAGAGAAGAGAAGAGAAGAGAAGAGGAGGTCTTCTAGTCCAACCCCCTACTCAGGCAGGAAACCCTATTCCATTTCAGACAAATTGAGGATTTATGTGAAATATGGAGTACATGAGAAAGAAATACTGACAAGTAAGTAATTTGATGGTTATATAATCAATACTATAATGGAAGATAGTATACTTTTCAATAGCAATTGATATATATGTTTATGTATAATGATACATAATGATTATGATGATGTTTATATGTTAACACTTTGGACACCTAGAAAACACACTGTTCAACATAGAAATGGAATATATGATATAGAACAATAATAAATATTTAACTACAGACAAATGTTGTCCAATCTCTTCTTAAAACTTCCAGTGTTGGAGCATTTACAACTTCTGGAGGCAAGTTGTTCCACTGATTAATTGTTTTCACTGTCAGGAAATGTCTCCTTAGTTCTAGGTTGCTTCTCTCCTTGATTAGTTTCCATCTGTTGCTTCTTGTCCTGCCTTCAGGTGCTTTGGAGAATAGCTTGACTCCCTTTTCTTTGTGGCAGCCCCTGAGATATTGGAACACTGCTATCATGTCCTTCTTAATCCCTCTTTTCATTAAAGTAGACATACCCAATTCCAGTCACCGTTCTTTATAAATTTTACCCTTAGATTTATGGCATGGTAGCCTTGTATTAAAAAAATAGTGGTCAGTCCAATTTAGGACCTTCTGTTTATTCTCACTAATGATCCAAAAATGATTGGATAAATACAGAGAGCATCCTGCTGTATCTGAGATTAGTCTCAGCCTTGGCTGGGAACTGATCTTCTGCAATCCATCTTCATTTTAAGGAAAGATTTGGAAAGCTATGCCTGTATTTCAAGTGACTCGTTTCTTTTATGGAGACAACAACACATGTTTGAGATGATGCACAAAGCTGTGGCACTTCACGAGCTGTTGACTTCCATTTTTCTCTTTTATAAGGTTGTATATAGTGGTCTTTTATATCCAAAGCATTGGTTCCGGACTTTTATAGCTACAGTCCCTCCTCCCCTTCCCACTCCAATCCATTTATGTTTTACAATTTAGGTTGATGTAGTATAAATTAGTAGCAGTGTTCACTGGGGAAAGGACTGAAAAACCACCAGGCTAACTTCATTTACCAGAAGGCAGCATATAAAGTGGCGATGTTTTCCTTGAGGTCAGAAAAGAATCTCATTAACCGAACATAGCTCATAAACTTTCTCCCCAGTCCATCAAGAGTGCAAGGCAGTAGGGAAATAAACCTTTGGAGTAGCTTAGAATTGTTGGCTTTTTCCGGGTGGAATTACCACGCAGCCCATATATTTCTAGCTGCTGCCAATGTCTGTTGCTACATATGAATGAAACCTGAAGAATATGAAGCCAGGAGAACTCATGAATGGAAAATGAAACAACTTTAGTACCATTCTGGCAATTTCTGAAGAGTCGCCTAATCCGGTCACTCTATAATTTCTGAAGGGTCTCCTAATCCAATCTCAATCATCCAGGTCATGGTTGTCCCAAATGTGCTTTTTTTTCCCCAAAAGACAACTGGACATTTCAGATATAATCTTGATTGTAGGAAATATGACTTCTGCAATAGAGTAGTAAATGCCTGGAACACTCTACCTGATCCTGTTGTTAGTCTCTCTAACTCTCATACCTTTTACCTTAAACTGTCGCAGAAATTTTGAATAGTTCCGAGAACTGGTAAATACCACCTCTGACTGGCCCCGCCCCCATCTATTCTTTGCCTCCCGCGTCCCAGCTGATCGGAAGGAAATGGGGATTTTGCAGTAACCTTCCCCTGGAGTGGGGAGGGAATGGAGATTTTACAGTATCCTTCCCCTGCCATGCCCACCAAGCCATGCCCACCAAGCCATTCCATGCCCATGAAGCCACACCCACAGAACCGGTAGTAAAAAATTTTGAAACCCACCACTGCTCCAGATGTGGTGAATGCTCCAACACTGGAAGTTTTTAAAAAGATGTTGGATAACCATTTGTCTGAAACGGTGTAGGGTTTCCTGCCTAAGCAAGGGGTTGGACTAGAAGACCTCTAAGGTCCCTTCCAACTCTGTTATTCTATTCTATTCTATATTTCAAAATTGGTAATATGAATGAAAGGCATGGCAACTCAATAAACCCTTTCACATAATGAAGTTGCAATCACTTGAAGATGAATTGAACGTATTTAAATAGGCTATGAGAGCAATTTCAGGAAAACATGAAAGAAACAACATTAAAAGAAGAAGAGAAAAACCCACAAGAATCTTTTATTTCCAAATAACATAAATAGAAGAATCGTATTTGGTTTCCACTGGAAAATTAGGTGACAGTTTTAACTGAAAAGCAGACTTTTGCATAGAGAATACGTAATTTGTATTTCCGCACTCACGGAGTAGAAAATGTTCCTTTTGCCCTTAAGAAAGTTTTTGTCCTATGGAAGTCTCCCTAAATGGCATCTCACATATAAAATTTAAAAAATGATATTGGCAGAAGGAAAATTATATGGTCTGATATATAAACTATGATTAAATCTTGCAAATATCCGTTCCACTCCAAACCCTGGCGTCTCACGTATGAAATGCACATCATTTGACTAGTTCTTTTTCTTATGCCAGAGGACATTGTTTTAGTCATGCTTCTTTTAATTATGCATTTCTACTCTTTTGGTCATCTGCTGTATCCCTATCCTGCATTATGTAATCTGCGGCTGAATAGGATTATCTTTCCCGATCCATGACGGATTTCTTTGTCAAAGTCAGAGGGTCTCAAAAATCTTCTTCAGATGATCATATTTGTTAATGATATGTTTAATGAATTTAAATTAAATACATTTTTATTTATTTGTTTGTTTATGAGACTCTTCATGCTGCCTTTCAAGGTGTGAAACAAGTAGAAAAATAATTATTAAAATGTTAAAATTACGCAGGTTAAGATTTTAAAACTCTGCTGAAATCAGAACTAAGAGGTGGATGGGACCCCATCTGAAGCCACCTCCACCGATGAGTGACCCTCTCATTGCCCCAAGTCAACCAACAATGACAATCTATCTATCTTTCTTTCTTTCTTTCTTCCTTCCTTTCTTTCTTTCTTTCTTTCTTTCTTTCTTTCTTTCTTTCTTTCTTTTTCTGTCTGTCTTCTTTCTTTCTTTCCTTCTTACTTTCTTTTTCTTTCTTTTTTTCTTTCTGTCTTTCTGTCTTTCTTCTTTTATTTTATTTTATTATTTTATTTTATTACAAATTTATATACCATGTTTCCTCATAAATAAGAACCCGTCTTATATTTTTTTTTGAACCCTGAAATAAGCACTTGGCCTTATTGCCATGCACTCAAAAGCCCGATTCAGCTAATTATCAGGGGATGTCTTATTTTGGGGAAAACAAGGTAGGTGCCTAACTTACATGCAATTGACTCCAGACTGCTTAAAAATTTTTTCAAAAAAAATAATCGATCATATAATAAAGAAACATCTTTCAAAGCAATCTGCTCAACAATCTTTATGCTTTCCGTGCACACACATACACACAGAAAGAGAGATGACTACATACATATACATACAAGCATACATAGACACAAATACACATACTCTCATATACACAAATATACATACACCCACACCAGTAGTGGGTTGCTCCCGGTTCAGTCTGGTTCTATAGAACCAGTAGTAAAACTAGCAGGAGGCTCCACCCACCTATCACAATGCCATCATGGGCAATCTGCACATGTGCAGAAGCTTCTGCGTGCTCCCACTGTAAACCAGTAGTAAAGGTAAGTGGAACCCACCTCTGACCCACACATACAAAGACACAAACTTACACACAGACACACATCTTAGGAAGCTAAAGCTCTTTTGGGGAAGGAATATTAACAACAGTAACATGCAGTCACCAAGAAATGCACGCAGAAATTTGAATAGGTAATGTAAAAGATTTTATGGAATATGTAATTTTCTTTGTGATTTGAAGTAAGTGTTTTGCAGCTTGCTTCAAGATCTCTGGGAACTAAACTGTCGTGCTCAGGAGTTGCGATGTTATATATTCAGAGCAAATATATTACAAAATAGAAACTGTCAGATCTGCAGTTTGAGAACTGCCACAGGTTCTTATTTATAAATCAAAGAAGTTAGCAGAATTGCTTTAATACAGAATGTGGCATCTGAAAGGCAGATGAAATTTTTTCTTCCCTCCCATCCTGCAGAAAATCCGTTATATATTTTGAAGTTTTAGAAATCTACCCTTATAACCTCACTGAAATTTAAAACTTGTGAAATGCCCAATGAAAGATGCAAAATCTCACGTGATACCTGATACGAGACGAGACCTTATGTAATATCTACATAAAAGTGTTTTGGCTTGATTGTGAATTAGCTAATTGGGAACCAGCTGCAAGACGAAAACATATTTGTTGTGTAAACTCTTACAGCTTGTCTTAATCTCTTGCAATCATGTTCTGTTTGTCAGCAAATGTGTTAAAAGCAAAAAAGACTACGTTCGCTAAATTGGTAAAAGAATAGTTGCAAATAATTTAACTCTGTAATTGCAAATTGTATTTAGGAGCTGAGCGGAATGCTGCGGAGAAATTAAGAAGGTTTGACTGGCAAAAATCCAACATTTTTCGAGACTTTAAGCAACATTTTTCTAATGTCAGTAATGCACAAATGCAAGTAAGTCCTTGATTTAAGGTCACAATTGGGCCAGAATTTTCAACGCTATGAAATCCACAGTACCGAGTGAAGCAGAAGAGCTGCCACAAAGAAGAAGGGATCAAACTGCTTTCCAAAGCACAGCAAGGCAAGAAAAGATACAATGGATGGAAACTAATCAAGAAGTGAAGCAACTTAGAACTAAGGAGAAATTTCCTGACAATGAGAACAATTAACCGGTGGAACAGCTTGCCGTCAAAAGTTGTGGGTGAGCCATCACTGGAGGCTTTTAAGAAGAGACTGGACAGCTACTTGTCTGAAATGGTATCGGGTCTCCTGCTTGAGCAGTGGGTTGGACTAGAAGACCTCTAAGGCCCCTTCCAACTCTGTCATTCTGTTATAATTTTGTACTGTTATAGGGAGAACAGTAACATATAACATGACCAGGGGTGGGCTGCTGGGGGTTCGGGAGAACCTCTAGCTAAGATTCTGTGCAGTTCAGAGAACCCCCAAATCCCACTCCTGGCTGGCCCTGCCCATCCCACCCCGCCCCTCCCAGGAGTCCTCACACGGCTCATTTTGGATGCAGGTAAGTGCAGGGCATGCATGGACGCTTGGGGAGGGTGAAAAATGGGCCTACCGGAAGTTTGGTAGGGCC
Organism: Pantherophis guttatus; assembly: GCF_059756535.1. NCBI lineage: Eukaryota > Metazoa > Chordata > Lepidosauria > Squamata > Colubridae > Pantherophis > Pantherophis guttatus. The sequence continues at coordinate 19,736,270 of NC_142074.1, forward strand.
TCCGGAGCCTGGGGAGACCGTTTTCACCCTCCCGGAGGCTCAAAGAAAGACTCCAGAGCCCGGGGAGGCAGAGGTGAGTTTCAGCAGGTTCTGACCAGTTCTGGAGAACCGGTAGCAGAAATTTTGAGTAGTTCAGAGAACCGGTAGTATTTTTTCTACATCCTCTTCGGTCGAAAAAAATGCTTTTAAAAGTTAAAAAAAAAAAGCTTCTGACGATCACACAGCTCAGCTGGGATTGTCAGAGGCTTTTAAAAGCATTTTTTCTACAACCTTTTCGGCCGAAGAGATTGTAGAAAAAATGCTTTTAAAAGTTTTTTTTTTTAAAAAAGTTGGCCACGCCCACTCAGTCACATTACCCCACCACCACCACCAAGCCACGTCCACAGAACCTGTAGTAACAAATTTTACATTTTGCCACTGGAATAGAGATGGCCTTAAAGCAAATATTAAATAGTAAATGAGATACCAAACCCTTCAAAATGAATATTTCTCTATGTAGATACCTACTGATTTAGCCTTGACTTCTGAAGCTTTCTGCTGAGTGCATTTAGGCCATATATAGCATACATGAATATGTATATGTAATAATTGCTAATAGCATGCAATTTCATTACCCCACTTGATTTTATAAGAGTTGATGGATTATACAATTGCTCACCATTCGTACACTTCAGACTAATTAGCAATTAGAAATAATTCCCATTGGATTAATTGGTTAGATAGCACTCAGAACGTAAATCTTCCCCTTCCCCCCCACACACACCTCTAATAACAGTTCTGTCAGACTAAAATGCCAGGTTTTCTTTTCAGACGTAAAGCAATATCAATCAGGTTCGCCCACTTTGCTGGTTCTTCGGTGATTAATCACGTATTTGTGGGGGGATATGTTTTGCTCCTTTAATCTCTCTTTCATTTTAATTATAATTATTTCAGAAAACGATATGAGGCTATTGCATTTTTGCAATGCACTTGAGCGTGTATCTACGCTTCTTGCAGACGTTGCGACAGGCAGAAAGCAAAGGTGGTTGCATTAAGCGTAGGAAATATTCTGAAAATTGGCTAGCTTTCTTTTTGCTGTATCGGGAGGAAGTTGAAAGAGTAGAGTAGAGTAGAGTAGAGTAGAGTAGAGTAGAGTAGAGTAGAGTAGAGTAGAATAGAATAGAATAGAATAGAATAGAATAGAATAGAATAGAATAGAATAGAATAGAATAGAATAGAATAGAGAACGGAAGGGAAGGGAAGGGAAGGGAAGGGAAGGGAGGGGAAGGGAAGGGAAGGGAAGGGAAGGGAGGGGAAGGGAAGGGAAGGGAAGGGAAGGGAAGGGAAGGGAAGGGAAGGAAAAGAAAGGAAAGGAAAGGAAAGGGAGAGAGAAGAGAAGAGAAGAGAAGAGAAGAGAAGAGAAGAGGAGAGGAGAGGAGAGGAGAGGAGAGGAGAGGAGAGGAGAGGAGAGGAGAAGAGAAGAGAAGAGAAGAGAAGAGAAGAGAAGAGAAGAGAAGAGAAGAGAAGAGAAGAGAAGAGAAGAGAAGAGAAGAGAAGAGAAGAGAAGAGAAGAGAAGAGAAGAGAGCTGGAAGGGACCTTGGAGGTCTTCTAGTCCAGCCCCCTGCTCAATGGAATTATTGAATGGAATTATTCAACAGTATTATCATTATCATTTCTCATCTGTGAAATGCTTGTTGTGTTGAATCACAAAGGTGTTTTCAGGCACAACATAGATTATTAATTATTCCATATTCTCAACATCTGACATCTCAACATGACATCTGCCAAAAGTATTTTTTTTTTTAATCTACACTAACCTCAGCTTTGTTGTACCATAAATATCCATGCCACCAAAATCTCAACTCATTTCTTCATTTCATTTTTATTTATTTATTTGCATCCCACCTTTATTAGTTTTATAAATAATTAAAGGCAGGAAATGTATCCAGCTCACCTTCCTCCTCCTCTTTTTTCCATAGCAACAATCCTGTTGTTTTTAATTTACCATTTAAGTTCCCTTTAAAGCACCCTCCAAAACTAGCATCAAAACATATGCAGTAGTTCTTAACTTATAAGTCACTTTTTAAATTTTTACTCTCACAATCCTCTTATTTTATGTCTCTATTCAATATTTCAAGAACCAAAATAATCAAAAGAGAGATAATGGGCAACCCTGGCTTTTTTCTTTTTATAACTCACATAGTTTTGTTAGATCGCCATTTACAATAATTTGTGCTCTCTGTAAAGTATAAATTTATTTTACCTGTTTCATAAAGTTCTCTCCAAAATTCCTACCTTCCAAAACTTTAAATAAGGAAGTCCAGTTTATATTGTCAAAGGCCTTCTCTGCATCTCAGAAAATCAACACTGCTTGTTTTTCATCATGTCGTTCTTAATATTCTGAAATGTCCAACACAATTCTAATATAATCTTTTAGGTAGGATCTCAAATTGATGTAATGAATAAAATCTTGTAAAATTATTTTTAATCTACCAGCTTTAATGATGGTGAACAATTTGTAGTCATTATTTTTTAATGTTAGGAAGTTTTTTTTAACAGTTAGGAACAGTTCATGGAGAAAATCTATATATGTGCTCACTATGAGTTGACAATGACTTGATAACATTTAATCATCACCATCACTCAAGGTGGATAAAATAAATTCAAAAAGGACAATGATATTCACTCTTAGGGGCAGCCATCTTCTCTAAATAGTAGTGGTGTAGTAGTTAAAATGCAGTCACTGCAGGTTAACTCTGCCCACTGCCAGGAGTTCGATCCTGACCATCTCAAAGTTGACTCAGCATTCCAAGGTTGGTAAAATGAAGACCCCCAATATGCTGACTTTGTAAAACTGCTTAAAGAGGGCCATAAAGCATTAGGGAGAGGTATATAAGTCTAAGTGCTGTTGCTATTCCACAGACCACGTAGGTTCTTCTATTATTCTCCATAATGACTAATTCTGTACAATCCAACTAGGACATTTATAAAAACCTAAGAATACGATCCTTCTGATTGCACATTAACTGATATAACTCTTACTATTTTGTACGGTAACCAGCCATGCTATATTTCGCACTCGGCTGTAACTTAGGCATTAGTTAAATTTCACACTTTCCAAGTGGCAAGTACATTAACTAAATTTCACACTTCTAACTGTTTAACATATAGCATGTTTTTCTTTTTTTTTTTTTTCTTCACCCAAACCCTCACTTTTCAAAATTGCATTGTGAGGGCCAGAGTGAAATTCAATGGTAGGTGCTAAAAGCAGAGAATTAAGTGCATCCCTCCCTTTCTGAGTGGGCCTCACGTCGTCTTGGTTGACACATTGAATTATTTCTCTACCAAGAAGCCTTGCAGATTTCTTATCAAGTGGCATTTGGAATATCTTTCTAGGGACATCTACAGGAGGCCCTCGTAGCCTGGACTTCAGCAAAGAGCCAAGATACATTTTCCTTTCTTGACCGTTTGCTATGAGCTTTTCGACAATCCTTTTCTCAGTGGATTCCACAGCAAGACAGGGAATATCTGAAGGTCCAATGCAAAGTTGCTACTGTTGTGACTCCTTTAATGCTGTGCTTCAATATCAGGAATTCATTTATTGCAGGAAACCCTTGCCACTGATGCTTGCTTATGTCTTCATTTTTATTTATTCAATGTCTTCAGCCATCCATCTCAGAAAAGAATGGCAAACGATCATAAAATCCATTAAAAGCCAGGTACGCTATTTTTAAAATTAGTAACATGATTAGAAAGTAATCTAACTTTTAGAGTTGGGAGGGACCTTGTAGGTCATCTAGTCCAACCCCCTGCCCAGGCAGGAGATCTTACACCATTTCTGACAAATGGCAGTCAAATCTCTTTTTGAAAGTCTCAAATGATGAAGCTCCCACAACTTCCGAAGACAAGCTGTTCGACTGGTTGATTGTTCTCACTGTCAGGAAATTTCTCCTTATTTCCAAGTTAAATCTCTCCTTGTTCAGTTTCCATCCATTATTCCTTGTCTGGCCTTCGGGTGACTTGGAAAATAGCTTGACCCCTTCCTTTCTTTGGGAGCCCCTCAAATATTGGAAGACTGCTATCATGTCTCCCCTGGTCCTTCTCTTCACTAGACTAGCCCTGCCCAGTTCCTGTAACCGTAAAACAACCACAAGTATTTAGAATTTAGAATAACAGAGTTGGAAGGGACCTTGGAGGTCTTCTAGTCCAACCCCCTGCTTAGGCAGGAAACCCTATATCATTTCAAATAAATGGTTGTGCAATCTCTTCTTAAAAACTTTCAGTGTTGGAGCATTCACAACTTCTGGAGGCAAGCAGTTCCACTGGTTAATTGTTCTAACTGTCAGAAAATTTCTCCTTAGTTCTAGGTTGCTTCTCTCCTTGATGAGTTTCCACCCATTGCTTCTTGTCCTGCCCTCAGGTGCTTTGGAGAATAGCTTGACTCCCTCTTCTTTGTGGCAGCCCCTGAGATATCGGAAGACTGCTACAAGCAATACATTAAAAAACATTATATACTTCAATAACAAATAGCATAAATTAGTGTAGGAGATGACCAGGTTGGAGGCTCAAACATGTAGTAAGTCATGTGTCTATGTGCAGCCACAAGAGATCTAAGTCCAGCCAATTTTGAATACCTTTCTTATCTCCCGCTCATTTCCCTTGACTGTTAGTTGGTCAGATTCAGCTTGCAATAAATGTCCATACTCATTTGAGCTGCCTGAACCTCCTGATTTTCCCAGGGCTTGATGTTATGCATGGTTGTAGTGTATTCCAATAACAATAGATAAAAATAGGGCAATTTCCCCTCTTGAACTCAAGGTGCAGAATTCAATAAAAGGTGAAAATAATATTATTTTTCCTACCAGATCTCTTAATTGCAATGTGAGTTATAAAATCCAATTGTAGAATCTTGCAAAAAAAAAAAAAAAGTTAGAATGCATAAATATCATAATAGCAAATCTTCAATGAGGGAGATAGGCAACTTTATTTTTTTATTAAATAATAATTAATATTCATGTTAAATAGAAGTTACTGTCCTATTATTATTGTTAGTTGTCATTTTCAGGTATTTGCTAACGGTGCGAAGATAACTGTAAGGGACTATTTTTTTTATTTTAGCATCTAAATGCCAATAAGCTGGGATAACATTCATAAATGGCCATTGGGTATGTTAATAATATTTACTGATAGTGATGTAGAAGTTAAACTGTGGAAAAAAAAATAATAATTTCCCCAACCCCTTAGCTATTTCATTTAGGAAAACACATGACCTAATTAAGATAAAAGGGATAACACAACCACCAAAATTGTTATTCTGGAAAATAAAGAGCACTATTTAAGTGCGACTTTAATTTCATCATTAAATATTTTTAAACGGCTTTGTATATAAAGTTGCACTTTTATTTGAAATGAGATTTCAAATATATGCACTCTGACATTTTCCAGAGCTTTATAATTAGGAAGGAATTAGTGTTAATGAAACATTTAATATTATTTATTGTGAGGAACAAAAATTAAAATGCTTTCCTACAGGGGTTTAATTACCATTAGGCTTCCTTTTCCAGTTCAGTGGATAATATGAGTGCCGGAGAATAAGAATTTCTTCCTAGCCCACTAAAGGATTTAAACAATAGATGCATGTATGCTTCTAATGCAGCAATTTGCTGGGGGAGACACATAATCTAAAACATGCATAGAGTGTCCTCAGCTATTTATTGGGAGGTGAATGTATGGGTCACTTCTATACATTTATTTGAATATGCAAAGCTCTGTGGTTCTGAATGCATTGAGACTTCTGCTCCCAATGAATAGAATCTTTGTAGCTCAGGGTAGAATTGTGAGGTCCTTGGTGCTTTCTGAGCTTGGTCATTTTTTTTTAAAATGCAGACGTTTTATTACCAAACTAGGTAACATCATCAGATCTAGTAGCCATTTTTTGCAGGGCATGCTGTACCGGGATGGAAGAAAACCACCAAATTCAGAGAGCACCAAGGATTCCCACACTTCTGATTTGATCCCAGAGCTGTTTCCTCACCTTGTCAAGCCTGAATTTGATTGGGGTGTGGGATTGTTTGGATTTCACCACTGCCTTAACCCCGTCAAAGTTACAATGGAGCTACCTGGATGGTAGATTTTAGAAGCCAGATTTGGAGTTTTGATGCCTTTGTAGCAGTGGTGAAATCCAAACGTTTTTACTACCAGTTCTGTGGACGTGGCTTGGTGGGCATGGCAGGGGAAGGACACTGCAAAATCTCCATTCCTACCCCACTCCAGGGAAAGGATACTGCAAAATCTCCATTCCCATCCCACTCCTGGAGGAAGGATATTGCAAAATATCTGTACTACCAAGGCAAAAGAGCCTTGGTAGTACAGTGGTTTAAAGCACCCTGTTATTAACACAGCTGCCTGCAATTACTGCAGGTTCGAATCTTACCAGGCTCAAGGTTGACTCAGCCTTCCATTCTTTCTAAGGTAGGTTAAATGAGGACCCAGTTTGTGGGGGCAATAAGCTGACTTTGTATAAATATACAAAAGTATGAAGGCTATTGCTTAATGCATTGTAAGCTGCCCTGAGTCTCTGGAGAAGGGCGGCATATAAATCAAATATAAAATAAATAATAAATAAATAAAATCTCCATTCCCGCTCCACTCTGGGGCCAGCCAGAGGTGGTATTTTCTGATTCTCTGAAGTACTCAAAATTTCGGCTCCTGGTTCTCCATACTGCTCAAAATTTCCGCTACCGGTTCTCCAGAACCTGTCAGAACCTGCTGGATTTCACCCCTGCTTTGTAGCCATTTGCAGCATCCCCCATTCACATGACGATGTTTTGTGACGATTTTGACGAAAATCAGCATTTACTTCGAGTTTTCAACAAAACCAACCCATATCCAATGATGGGTTCTCTTAATGGCCATCCCTAAAAATATCATCAAATCAGGTCGGTCCCATGCCTATATAAATTTAATTCATAAATTTAATTCTGATTGGCATCTGGTGGCATCCCATTTCTTCATCAAGACTCATCATCTGCTTCTTTCTTGTAAGCAAAGGAACCAGGTGTCAGTGTTCCAGGAAAAACCTCAACTCCAAGTAAAGACGCGGAAGCAAGCATTTTTCCAAAGTTCTTTTTACTAGAATAGGCAAACTGGAACATCTGGGAAAACCCGAATCTGAAAAGCTCCAGTTTTCCCTCAGTAAGTAAAAAACCCCAAAACCATCCCCTCACTCCTCAGTCGATCACATGCTCCAATCAACGTCCGTCCCATCCTGATCCAGCCCCCTCACCATTCCTTCTCCAGATGCTGGATCGTCCTAATCTTGACCGACAGGGAGAATGCTATTATGTCTACTAACCCCCTCTCCTAAATCCCCTCTCCTACTTTCCCACACATGAGAAGATGGCAGCATTGGAGCTTCTCCCCTAATATGGCTTCCAAAGCTGACACCAGGCAGAGCACCTGATTTTAGATTATTCCTGGTTTTCTACCATCCAACTCTCTTTTTGGGGTATAACAGTAAGTAGTACAAAGGAGACCTTCGCCTCTCTTATGCCTCCTCCTCCTCTTTCTTTCCCCTGAATTTCTAATGAGACAACCTGGTGTGAAAGGATCCAAGGGGTGTTTAATGGGTCTTCGGTGGGGAAAATAAAACAGCAGATGGTTTCCTGTTGTTCCGCTCCATAAAGCAAGTAAAAGGCATACTGATCTCTCCACAATTTCCTGAATCGAAATGAAATTACAAAACACGGCTTTTTTATAGAGCAGTTCAGCTTAACCAAATGTTCTCGATAGCATCGTTGGTCAATTGAGAAGCATCTAGAGTACGTTTTTGACGGTGCTATGGCTGTTTACATGCTTGTACTGGTCACACATCCAGACTAAACTTTGACAATATTTTCTAGCAGAGATTGTTTGAGATAATAAGGTGCCAGAATCTGTCTTTTCAAGAGTTTCCTATCCTTTCCAAAGTCTCGGGAGATGGTCAGAGTTGCAGTGGCTCATGGCTTAATGATGCTGGAGATGGTCTCAGCTCCATCGGTTTGAGTCCTAGTACTGTGTGGCCGGGTGAGCTCCCACCACTCGCCTCAGCTTCTGTCCACCTCACAGTTCAAAAGTATATTCTATGCAAGTAGATAAATAAGTACCACTTCTGTGGAAAGATGAGTTGGTGTTCTGTGCAGGCAGTCAGATTATGGATCACCCTGAATTTTCCTGGTTGCGGCGCCCGGTTGCGTGGCAGTTGTGGAAAGGGTGAGAGCCTTGGGTGACATTGCAGGAAGAGCTGCTTGTCTTTCTCTCTGGTGTGGAGCCACTTCCTGTGGTGCACCTTGGGAAGTGTGCAAACGTGTCCTATAACAGGGCTGGTACCTTGGCAAACCAAACTACTACCCTGCAATAGTACTGGGTTCTCATGTCCACTGGATCACCATCATATGCCAATAATATTGAGGAGGTGGACTCTCCTTCATTAAATGTACCTGAACAGAAGCTTGATGGCCATTGGTGAGAAGCTCTAATAGCGCATTTCTCTCTTGGTCTACGTCAGGGGTGTCAAATTCAATTTCATTGAGGGCCGCATCAGGGTTGTGGTTGACTTTGGGGGGCTGGGTGGGCATGGCTGGAGTGGTCGTGGCCAGCTCAACATTGCTTGCATAGGGGGGATGCCTCTGGTGGCCCGAGTGGGGCTGAGGAGATCCATTGTCTCCAGCGCGCACCCAGGGGCGGCGGTGGCCCCTTGCTGACTCCAGGGCAGGCCCATGGATCTAAGTCTGACCGTGTTCTGGCCCAGATGGCTGCCACCAAGTTTTAGATTAGTGACTGATTGACCTGGCCCACAGCTGAGGCACCAGGAGCTGGTCCTTCACTGTTTTCAGGGCAGCCAGATCTAACCACATCATGGGCCAGATCTGGCCCCCAGGCCTTGAGTTTGACATCCCTGGCCTAGGTGATATCCAAGATCCCTTTCATATCTTACATTCTATGAATGTGCATCAGTGGTGGGTTGCTACTGGTTCGTACCAGTTCGGGCAAACCGATAGCGGCCCATGTACTCCCAATAGCGAACCGGTAGCGCCAAGATTTTAAACCCACTACTGATCTGCATGTCAGGTTATCACTAGGCTAAGATACTTTCCCATACTTTCTCATAACGGCCTGTTCCATCAGTGTCCTTTTTACATTCCTACAAAAGAAATACCTAATTGGAAATGCATTGGAAAAAAAAATGAAGCAATCTCTATGGGATGGTATGAGTGGAAAATGATTGTATAATTTTACTTCTTTCGTGCAGAATCTTAAAAGAGAATTGACAAGAGCAAAGAAGATGAGATGCGTACATTTGTCAAGATAAAAAATTGAAGCTTCAGTAATAAGTACCAATCCTTGGTACATAATGATTGCAGAGTCAAATACTTAAGACCAGCTGTCCCATAATCTTTATTACATATGCTACTGAATTTCAAATTTATAAAGCTTTTATATCAATTCCCTGGTGCAATATCACCTTTTGATGGCTTTCGTCATATTTGCATGTGTGGGTTTTACTAGATTACTCTGGAAGCTGACAAGTGTATGCGTGTGTAATGCATTCCAGCGATAATAACCACATTTCCAATTATTTTTTTGCATAATAAACGACGCTATGAGGCAACCGTCTCTCAAAACTTTAGTGGGAAAGTTGAACGCACGTTTTAGGAAACATGGCGGCTTGCATCCTCTAAGGGAAAACAACTCTAAACTCTGCAGTGACAATGAAGCAGCCGCAATGAAATTCACATTTCTTTCAGGTAGGACAGACTATTTTCTTTCATTATTCATCACTTGATTTTTTTTCACTTTGATGTACAGCTTTCAGCTAATACTTGAATAGTGAACAGGCTCAAGCTCTTCAGCAGCAGAAAGAACTGAATATATCCAGTTTGGGGAAGTTTAAGATAAAGTTACTGTCAGGGTTCCAAGTAACATCCCCAACAAAAGCTTCCAGGTTTTCCCCACCCAAAGGAAAGTCCAAGTGCCTGCCCAACACCCACCCATCCATCACATGGTCCAATCCAAGCACCGTCCCAACTGGAGATGCCTCCCAGTTCCAGCCGTCCAGGTACAGGGCAAGATGTCCTTGACGCTCTGAGAAAGGAATGTTATTGTGATTATATATCACCGTGGCTACATACAATCCCCCCCTCCCAGTTTCCCACAGTAGTAAATGTGGCAGGCCTGAAAATCCAATGAAAAAGATGGCTTCCAGGCCTGACAGGCCACCCACCCACCCACCCCAATCAGAGAAGCGTGTCCTGAAACGAGAGTAGCTGTTGTGGTCCGCCAGCAGTTGAATGCTCCAACACTGGAAGTTTTTGAGAAGAGATTGGATAACCATTTGTCTGAAGTGGTGTAGGGTTTCCTGCCTAAGCAGGGAGTTGGACTAGAAGATCTCCAACTCTGGAACTCCCTTCCAACTCTGTTATTCTGTTATTCTGTTATTCTGTTATTCTGTTATTCTGTTATTCTGTTATTCTGTTATTCTGTTATTCTGTTATTCTGTTATTCTGTTATTCTGTTATTCTGTTATTCTGTTATTCTGTTATTCTGTTATTCTATTATTCTGTTCTGTTCTGTTCTGATATTCTGGTTGTTGCTACTAAGCCAAAACCACTGGATGCCTTGAAAAGAAACCCTGGTTGAAACCATTAGATAAATAGATGCTTGCCAGGCAAAGGGCTCTTTCCATTTGTGGAAAGAGCTTATGCTGCCGGCTCACATTTTCATTATTGTAATGTAAAGACAACACATGTGTCTTTCTTGCAATTCTACTACTGCATAGCCAGGAGTAATAGCCCAATAAACAGCCCTTGAGTCCAACACACACCGGGTCAGAATGATTTTTTATTTATTTATTTATTTTGCTTATGGAGACACTTGATTTGCATCCGAGTTCCAGTTAATTAAAGGTAATTGGCGAGCTGGCAAGCACAACCAATCCAGTAATTACATTCCAAAGATATTGGGCCCACTTGATGGAAGTGCTAAGAGGGTAAGGAATGGAAAATAGTAATTCCTGCAAGGATTTAGAAGGGACAGACAAACGGGTATAGGGGACATTGAGAGTGAAACCTTTTAGAGGGAGGAATAAACCAAGGGGCCAAGGCAGTAGAAGGGATGGGAAGGCATTATGTTGTTCAGCAGGTCTTATTTTCTGAAATTAAAAAATACTCACACACTCACAAACTGGCATTCCATTCGATAGATTTCATTTTCTTCCATCTGGAAAGCCGTGCGGTGCATTGTAGGGCATGTCTAGCAGCCTTTAGGGAGGAGGGTTATGTTAAATTCCAGATGGCCTACCTCTATGGCAAATGTTCTACAGGAGAGAGAGAGAACGAAGCACAGAGAGAGGGAATGAGAGAGGGAGAGAATGAGAGAGGGAAAGAGAGGATGAAAGAGGGAGAAAATGAGAGAGGCAGAGAGAAAATGAGAGAGGGGATGAGAGAGGGAGAAAGAGAGAGGGAGCCAATGAGAGAGAGAAGGATAGAGAGAGAATGAGAGGGAATGAGAGAGAGGGAATGAGAGAGGTGATGAGAGAGGGGAAATGAGAGAGGGAGAGAATGAGAGGGAGAAAGAGAATGAGAGAGGGAGAGAATGAGAGAGGGAAAGAGAATGAAAGAGGGAGAGAATGAGAGACGCAGAGGAAATGAGACAGAGGGAATGAGACAGAGAATGAGAAAGGAAGACAATGAGTGAGAGAAGGATAAAGAGAGAGAACGAGAGAGAGAGAAAATGAAAGAAAAGGAGAATGAGAGAGGGAGAGAGAGAATGAGAGAGAGAGAGAGAGAGAGAGAGAGAGAGAGAGAGAGAGAGAGAGAGAGAGAGCAATTGACAAACTCTACTGACAAGTTTCTATCTTTGGGAATCTAAAATAACATTTCATAGATATTTGGTTTGGGTCTGGCAGTGTTCACAAATTTTCAAAAAAACTTCCCAATCTTTCAACTGACCTGCACACATTGTAACATAATTTTCAAATTGATGAAATTCACTGGGCTGAAGGGACGGTAAGTGAATTGCCTTTATTCCCATTGAGATGGGTGAAACTAAAATGAAATATAGTTTTCTTAGTGACGTTATGGAAGGGGGTTGCCATTGCAAATCTTCATGGTGATGGTGGTGGGAAGAAGGAGGGGGAGAAGTTGGAGGAGGAGAAGCAGGAGGAGGAGGAGGAGGAGGAGAGGGAGGAGGAGAACAAGAAGAAAAGGCGGAGGAGGAGAAGAGGAGGAGAAGGAAGAGAAGAAGAGGAGGAGAGGGAGGAGGAGAACAAGAAGAAAAGGAGGAGAAGGAGAAGAGGAGGAGGAGGAAGAGGAGAAGAAAAGGAGGAGGAGAGGGAGGAGGAGAACAAGAGAAAAGAAGGAGAAGAAGAAGAAGAGAAGGAAGAAGAGAAGAAGAGGCGGAGGAGAGGGAGAAGGAAAACAAGAAGAAAAGAGGGAGGAGAAGAGGAGGAGGAGGAGAAATGGAGGAGGAGGAGAGGGAGGAGGAGAGCGAGGAGGAGAACAGGAAGAAAAGAAGGAGGAGAAGAGGAGGAGGAAGAGGAAGAGGAGAAGAAAAGGAGGAGGAGAGGGAGGAGGAGAACAAGAAGAAAAGAAGGAAGAGGAGAAGAAGAGGAGGAAGAGGAGAAGAAGAGGAGGAGAGGGAGGAGGAGAACAAGAAGAAAAGGAGGAGAAGGAGAAGAGGAGGAGGAGGAAGAGGAGAAGAAAAGGAGGAGGAGAGGGAGGAGGAGAACAAGAGAAAAGAAGGAGAAGAAGAAGAAGAGAAGGAAGAAGAGAAGAAGAGGAGGAGGAGAGGGAGAAGGAAAACAAGAAGAAAAGAGGGAGGAGAAGAGGAGGAGGAGGAGAAATGGAGGAGGAGGAGAGGGAGGAGGAGAGGGAGGAGGAGAACAGGAAGAAAAGAAGGAGGAGAAGAGGAGGAGGAAGAGGAAGAGGAGAAGAAAAGGAGGAGGAGAGGGAGGAGGAGAACAAGAAGAAAAGAAGGAAGAGGAGAAGAAGAGGAGGAAGAGGAGAAGAAGAGGAGGAGGAGAGGGAGGAGAACAAGAAGAAAAGAGGGAGGAGAAGGAGAAGAAGAGGAGGAGGAGGAGATATTATTTCTCATCTGAAATTTCTTCATGGATCTCCTCCCAGTATTAACCAAGGATACCATTACTATTTTACAAGATCATGGTTTACTTAGTAGCACTGTCTACTGTGCTTGCTTTATAACCAAAAACAGCCAACTGTTGTAAAACAAGGAATTATTTGATAGCTTTTAAAACACTAAGCCAAATTGGAAACCTATCCACCCCTTGCAAATACAGGCTGTTTAACTTGGTTACTTAACTAACCTAGGGGTTTTGGGGGGGTGGGGGGGCTGCACAATCAAATGAAAGATAACTTACTCAAAATGATCCAGTTTAGCACAATGCACTGAAGCACAAACACACGCAAAACTCTAACCAAGATAAACGCTAACAAGGTTAGCGTGTGTGTGAAAGTGTCCCCCAAGGCTCTAAGTCGGTGTTTCTCAACCTTGGAAGCTTGAAGATGGGTGGGCTTCAACTCCCAGACTCTTGTTCTCCTCCTCCCTCTCCTCCTCCTTTTCTTCTCCTCTTCCTCCTCCTCTTCTCTTTCTCCTTCTCCTTTTCTTCTGGGAGTTGAAGTCCACCCATCTTCAAGCTACCAAGGTTGAGAAACACTGTTCTAAGTGACCTGTTTCAAGGTCCATCATATCCATCATGTCCTGCGCAAAATTATGTCATTCCAATCTAATTTCTTCCTCTCTAGCCGTGACAATTCACAATCCTAACAAAAACAGTGAATGCTACATTAATTTCAAAATGCTAAACCCAAGCAAGCAAAAACACTTTTCTGTTGGATGTTGTTTCCCCTCTGTGTTTATTTAATGGAGCTTTTAGCTGCATTGGTGAATTATTTCTTAAACTGTTTTTTAAGTACCTAGGATGTATTATTGTTTTAATGCACTTCATGGGACACTGAATAACACATACTTAAATTATTTTACTAATGTTAAGCCAGTGTTCCTGCAGGATTCAGCATCAGATAGCATGCAAATTTGCATGAACATGCTCACCAAGCATATTCTTCAGTTTTTTGTTTTGCTTTGTTTTTAAAATTTGATTTATATGCCGCCCTTCTCCGGAGACTCAGGGCGGCTTACAATGCGTTAAGCAATAGCCTTCATTCTTTTGTATATTTATACAAAGTCAGCTTATTGCCCCCACAAACTGGGTCCTCAATTTACCTACCTTAGAAAGGATGGAAGGCTGAGTCAACCTTGAGCCTTGGCGAGATTCAAACCTGCAGTAATTGCAGGCAGCTGGTCTTAATAACCAGCTTAATAACAGAGTGCCTTAGACCACTGTACTACCAAGGCTCTTTTTGGCTGAGGGTTTGCGCCGTTAAATTCTAGTGAAATAGAAAAAGAGGACGGGTGTGTGATGTTAACATAAAGGGCCATTCACACACACAAACCTCCTTCTGAATTGTGTCGTCTTTATGGTTTCCATGTAACCTTTTTTTTTTCAAAAGCGATGCTTAAAAATGTAGAAAGTCCTTGAGTTATGGAGAACTATTGATAAAGTCCTACAAACAAATATAGGGTTCAAAAAGGTTTAAGACTCAGAGAATAGAAAAAAGGAAGTCTTTGTTTCGGGTTAAAACTAAAGAAAAATCCAATAAAACAAGATGTATAAGAAAGATACAACTAAACCGATTTTACACATCAGCTTCTTCCTTTACCTACTAGAAGTGAAATACATTGCATTAGTAGTATCTCAAATAGAATAGAATAGAATAACAGAGTTGGAAGGGACCTTGGAGGTCTTCTAGTCCAACCCCCTGCTTAGGCAGGAAACCCTACACCACTTCAGACAAATGGTTATCCAACATCTTCTTTAAAACTTCCAGTGTTGGAGCATTCACAATTTCTGGAGGCGAGTTGTTCCACTGATTAATTGTTCTAACTGTCAGGAAATTTCTCCTTAGTTCTAAGTTGCTTCTCTCCTTGATTAGTTTCCACCCATTGCTTCTTGTCCTGCCCTCGGGTGCTTTGGAGAATAGCTTGACTCCCTCTTCTTTGGGGCAGCCCCTGAGATATCGGAAGATGGCTATTATGTCTCCCCTAGTCCTTCTTTTCATTAAACTAGACATATCCAGTTCCTGCAACCGTTCTTCATAGGTTTCAGCCTCCAGTCCCCTAATCACCATTTCCAAGGATTTTTAATAGCACAACTGAGATCATGTCTGACGTGTCTTCTGAAATGCTTTCTCTCAATTGTCTTTCTTTCTTTTTTTTCACTTCCAGCTTGTGGAATGGTGACAATCACCCATGTACAAATCACCAATCTGATATCTTTAAGACAGGGGTGGGCTGCTGGGGGTTCGCAAGGGTTCTGGAGAACCTTTAGCTAAGATTCTGTGCAGTTCGGAGAACCCCCAAATCCCACTCCTGGCTGGCCTCCCTGCCCCTCCCCTCCTCTCCCAGGAGTCCCCACGTGGCCCGTTTTGGGTGCAGGTAAGTGCAGGGCACGTGCAGAGGCTCGGGGAGGGTGAAAAATGGGCCTACTGGAAGTTCAGGAAACAGGCCCATTTCCGACCTCCAGAGGTCCTCCGGAGCCTGGGGAGGCTGTTTTCACCGTTCCAGAGGCTCAAGGAAGGCCTCTGGGGCCCAGAGAGGGCAAAAACACACCCCCATGTGGTGCAGGAGGCTAACTAGGCCACGTCCACCATGGCCACACACACTTAGAAGCCAGGCAGAGAACCCCTTGCTAAAAAATTTTGAAGCCCACCCCTGCTTTCAGATGTAGTTTAAAAAAACAATATTCCACAAGCCATCCGAGACTCCACTGTATCTGCTTTTGCAATGGGGAGAGTTAGATGAACTCTGAGAGGCATCTTGCAATTGACTTCTTCTCGAGATGAGAAAAAATGAGTACAGCAATCCAATCTTTCTTACGGAATTAATCATCTTGATCATTCATGACCCATTCCTTTCTGATAAGAGATTTATGTAGCAATCAGAAGCCGATGAGCATTAGCAGTAATGAGTCCATTTCATTATATAAACCAGCACATTAAAATGTAGGCGTGCAATCCTGCAGAAGCTAAAAATAATAGTTGGAGACACTTGTTCTTTGACTTCCTTCCACCCTTTGTGCCTCCTCTCTTCAAACTATCGTTTTAGCAAGAATATCATTTTCTGCTTCCAAAGAAGGGATGGAAAATTTAAGAAAGGTCCAGTGAGCCACTGTTGGTCACCTGCAAGATAAAATGGCAGGGAAGGTTTGGTTTTGTAGTGAACCGATCTGAAAGAAAGTAAAGTTCTGAGAAAAATACATATATACACTAATTCTTGGAGCAGTGAGAAAGAGGGCAGAGGTTTTCTACTTCTCCAGAAATGGCAGGTGTCAAGAAAACATCAATGGCAATCACCTCCCAGGCACTGAAAAAAGGTGTTCTGAAATTGCTGCCTAGTTACATGAGTCATCGGCTGGAAAATAGTTGACAAGCAAAACCACAGTCCACCATTCCTAAAGCCTCATAAGGCAATGTCCATTTTTAGAACAGAATATCCTAAATATTCTTTAGGAGCCTATTTTTATGTAGGGGAGGGAGGGAGGGAGAAAAGTAGATAGGGAGGGAGGGAGGGAGGGAGGGAGGGATACAGAGAGATGAGAGAGAGAGAGAGATTAGAGAGTTGACAGATAGAAGAGACAGATGATGGATGGATAGATCAGATAGATAGAAGATAGATGATAGATAGATAGATAGATAGATAGATAGATAGATAGATAGATAGATAATAGATGGATGGATAGATGATAGATAGATAGATAGATAGATAGATAGATAGATAGATAGATAGATAGATGATAGATAGACAGACAGTCAGACGATGGATAGATAGATAGATAGATAGATAGATAGATAGATAGATAGATAGATAGATAGATAGATAGATATAGATAATATTATCTATGGATAATAGATTAACAGACAGATGACAGACAGACAGATGATGGATGGATGGATGGATGGATGGATGGATGGATGGATGGATGGGTAGATGATAGATACATAGAGAGATAGATAGATAGATAGATAGATAGATAGATAGATAGATAGATATAGATAGATGAGAGAGAGAGAGAGAGAAGGAGAGAGGGAAAGAGGAAGAGAGAGAGGTAGAGGTAGAGGTAGAGGTAGAGATAGATAGATAGATAGATAGATAGATAGATAGATAGATAGATAGATAGATAGATAGATAGATAATAGATAGACAGACAGTCAGACGATGGATAGATAGATAGATAGATAGATAGATAGATAGATAGATAGATAGATAGATGTAGACAGACAGACAGACAGACAGACAGACAATGGATGGATAGATGGATAGATAGATAGATAGATAGATAGATAGATAGATAGATAGATAGATAGGAGTGAGGAGAGAGATCTAAGGGAGTTAGCGAGGGGGAGAGAGGGGGGGGAGAGGGAGAGAGAGAGAGAGAAGCTTTGGGTTCAATTAACCAGCCCTGTTGACAGACATTTATTAACGTTTTGTCTCCCCTCGTGGCACCCGTGTAAGAAAAAGTCACAATGATCCTTGTGACATTTTAAAGATGAATACAGTCATTATGAGCTTTTCTGCGGAGCATAAAGGAGCAACCTAAGGAGTTGGGGGGCCTTTGAATACAGCCAAGAATTTTCGCTTCAGCCTCGGTATTTACACCGTCTCGCTCAGAACGACTTGTCGCTGGGTTATCAGTCTGGGTCCAGCTGTCAGCTGTACTCGGCCTTCTTTGTGGTGATTCATGGGCCCATTTTAAACTCATAATAGCCATCCAGGGTTGTTTTTTTTCCTCATGTTCTCTTGTGGGTGTTGCCGTATAGTTTCCTTTTCTTGTGTGACAAAATGTAGCACAGCAACTCAGAGTCCTGGGAGAGGGATAATTCTATTTTTTTTCCCCCTCACACACACATTCTCTCTCTCTCTACATAAAGTAAAACATTTCTTTTGTGGTACGTGAAGGAGATTCACTGCAGTTCGCTTTCATTTCACAAAAGTAGCATGAAAACAGTGGCACAACATCATTCTTCCTCGCCACCCTACCTCTCCGTTCAAGCAGCTTCGCCACATCCTCTTTTCTTTCCATTCCCTTTCCATTCATTCTGTCAGGAGATTGATCTACTTCAACACGTATAATGTAGGACTTCTATTTTCTCTTTCTGCGGTCGTCGTCCTACTTTCATTCGAGTTCATTTCACTTCTTTCCTTTTTGCTCTTGACGCTAACAATAAATGGTCTGTCCTACATTGAGAAGGGCTCCCCATGCCTGTATCCATCGTTAAGTTTTCTTAATCTTTCGATGTATTGGATGAAAACATTCCTGCTTTTTTGACTCACCTTTTTTTTAATGTGTAAATATGCATAAAAAACGTACTCAAAAATAACATTCCCACCCCCCAAGGAGATACTCACTAAACAACTGTCATTCTTAAGTGTCAGGTGTACCGCCGTTCAAAACCTAAGAAAGGAAACCCCCCAACTCCATATTTGTAGAGAAGAGGTACTTTTACTGAGTTTGAAATGATAGCAACGAAAGAAAAGCAAGATCTGAAGCACAAGTTACATATTGAAAGTGTCCCTAAATCCCTACCCCCCAGGGACCCAGACTGAATATCCAATCCCCATTCCATATGGTGTCATGTGGGGCGCATCTTCAGGTGTTTTTGCCCATCTGGTATTCCGGGACGGTTGACCTTGACTGGGTATAAACAAGTCTATACAACCGCACAGTAGCTCATGGGAGCAATCCTCCCTTTCGTTCACACAGGGCGTCTCCCTCCAGCTCACATCAGGGGTGAAATTCAGCAGGTTCTGACAGGTTCTGGAGAACCGGTAGAGGAAATTTTGAGCAGTTCGGAGAACCTGCAAATACCATCTCTGGCTGGCCCCAGAGTGGGGAGGGAATGGGGATTTTACAGTATCCTTCCCCTGGAGTGGGATGGGAATGGAGATTTTGCAGTATCCTTCCCCCAGGAGTGGGATGGGAATGGGGATTTTGCAGTATCCTTTACCTGGTTAATTGAGACTTTGATATGATGCTATTTAGTAAGATGGAGAAGATGCAGACCTCATTATCAATCATAGGTGTATCTATGTAACAGTGGACATTCCCTACTAATGGTATAGGTTGTCCTGAGGAGGGGGTTGGACTAGAAGACTGCCAAGGTCTTTTCCATATTCTATTCTATTCTATTCTATTCTATTCTATTCTATTCTATTCTATTCTATTCTACTCTACTCTACTCTACTCTACTCTACTCTACTCTACTCTACTCTACTTTACCTCTATTCTATTCTTGGATTCTGATTTTGGCTAGTGGATCACAAACCAAAGCCAGATGTTTCCCTTCCACCCCTCACCTCCAAGCAAATTTATGCTATTCTATGCAAGCTAGTTTCCCTAATTTAGAGACTATTTTTTAAGCCAGCATACTCACATCCCACCAAAATGTATACCGATGCACCTTAAGGATAATTGTCACTTTTAAAATCAACTTTTCTATATTTTGCTGCCATGGATAAAAAGATTATGCTTTTAAGGTATTGTAGCAGTCACTGTCTGGGCTTCTCTTACAAACTCAGAAAAGATTTTTTTTTTTTTAAAGATCCCTCTAATCCTTTCCTGAGAAAATGAAGCAATATTGTACAGAAAAGGTCAATGAGCACCATATTTCTGACTTCTGGTCTAAAACTATTAAGCGTCCCTGTAAAGAAATGTCGAATACAAAGCAGAATGTTTTACCATCAGAATGGTGCATAAGACATTGGGGAATTCTAGCATACGTCTATGTTTTGCAAGGTTAGGCTGGGGAAAAAAAATGGGTTGGCATTTGTAGAGGATTGGCCAAAAGTAACTGGATGCGAGACACGTTTGAAAGCTGAATAAAACTACCTGTATCTTCTTTCAGAATATGCGAGAGGTGAAAGAACGTTTTAATACCACTTTAAAGGTAAAGGTTCCCCTTGCACATATGTGCTAGCCGTTCCCGACTCTAGGGGATGGTGCTCATCTCCGTTTCAAAGCCGAAAAGCCAGCACTGTCCGAAGACGTCTCCGTGTTCATGTAGCCAGCATGACTCAATGCCAAAGGCACACAGAACGCTGTTACCTTCCCACCAAAGGTGGTCCCTATTTTTCTACTTGCATTTTTTATGTGCTTTCGAACTGCTAGGTTGGCAGAAGCTGTAGACAAGTAACGGGAGTTCACCCCATTACGCAGCACTAGGGATTCGAACTGCTGAACTGCCGACCTTTCGATCGACAAGTTCAGCATCTTAGCCACTGAGCCACCGCATCCCCTTTAGTAACACTTTTGCCAGGTGTGCCATACTAAGACTTTGTAGTACCACTTTACAAAGTCTTAGTATGGCCACACCTTGGCAAATTGCATCCCGTTTTGGTCATCACAATAGAAAAAAAGATGTTGAGACTCTGGAAAGAGTACAGAGAAGGACAGAGATGATGAGGGGGCTGGCGGCTAAATCATATTAAAAACGGTTGCAGGAACTGGGTATGTCTAGTTTAATGAAGAGAAGGACTTGGGGAGACATGATAGCAGTGTTCCGATATCTCAGGGGCTGCCACAAAGAAGAGGGAGTCAAGCTATTCTCCAAAGCACCTGAAGGCAAGAGAAGAAGCAATGGGTAGAAAGTAATCAAGGAGAGAAGCAACCTAGAACTAAGGAGGAATTTCCTGACAGTACGAACAATTAATCAGTTGAACAACGTGCCTCCAGAAGTTGTGGGTGATTCATCACTGGAGGCTTTTAAGAAGAGACTGGAAAGCCATTTGCCCAGGATGGTATAGGATCTCCTACTCATGCAGGAAGTTGGACTAGAAGACCTCCAAGCTCTGTTATTCTATGTTCTATAAGTATGTGGAAAATAGATATGGCGTGTCTAGAGATACACACATTTTTCTTAATACTTATTTAGTTCTTCCTCATAAGATGATTGGTTTCCCCAACCTCCTTCCTCCTTCCCTTTATCTAGTCTTAAAATCAATAATTATAATATGCTTACTCCAGACCAGCAACAGCTGAGAGGTTTTAGGAGGCCATATGTACGCTCAAACATCATCGGCTTCAGTGGTATGATTCAAATAATCTAACAACTGGTTCTCTGCCCTAATGACCGGCTGGGTGGGCGTGGCCATGGTGGGTGTGGCCAGGGGGTGTGACAGGCAGCACTCAGCCTCCTGCACCCCCCTGGGAGCAAAACCCCCCTGGGAGTGAAAATGGGCCAAGGGGGTGGGCAGCACCCCCTTGTGGCCCATTTTGGGCCTAGGAGGCCTCCTTGAAGCCTCCTGGGAGTGAAAACGGGCCAAGGGGGTGCACAGCAGCCCCCCCCAACCCCCTATTTTGGCCTAGTAGGTCTCCCTGCACTTAAATGGGGCTCATGGGGACTCCTGGGAGCCAAAATGGAGCTCGTGGGGACTCCTGGAAGGGGAGGGGAGGGGAGGGGCCAGCCAGCAATTTAACTACCGGTTCATCTGAACTGGCCCGAACCGGCTGAATCCCACCAGTGACCGGCTTGTACATTAAAAGCATTCTCCTCCTGCTACTGATATTTTAAAATGCACCATGCATTTATAGACTACTGCTTAATATCTTTTCTATTCCCCCACAACATTTTTACCAGTTTATGGATATCTTAGCCTCATCTTAAGCACGGCAAAGCATTAGGAGGAAAAACCATTTTTAAAGACTCCTACATCATCTCTTCCTTTTCAAACTAATACATACTGTAAGTGATTAACCAGCTAAGCATGGAATGTAATTATTGACAAACAGATAAAAGAAAAACATAGAGTGGCTTAGTTGCTTTGATTCCCTCCACATCATAAAGGGCTGGCACTTATATTTAATTTGGCAGACATTTACCTGATTATGATAGATGGCTGGAATCAAACAGGGATTCCAAGAGTTGCAGAAGCCCTTTTCATCTTGCACACTTGGATTGGCAGTGTGTAGCAATAACGTTAACTCGTTTTGCTTCGTGTTTATTACGTGCCGCAGCTCCTACTTAAAATAATTAAGAAATGAGCATCCAAGGTTCTTCGAGAAGCAATGAAATTTAGGAGTGTTCTAAAAATGTAAAGTGAGGATTCACAAAACTTGCTCGGTCTTCAGCCTGGTTAGTAAAACATGACGGTTGTATTCAGGTAACTTCTAATGGCCAAACAGGTAAACCTAATTATGATTTAGTATGCTGCCTTGGCTTGTGTCAAATGCAGAGGCAATGGCTGCCTTGCCAACATGTCCATCTTATCTTTTGTAGCATGTTGAGCAAACTCAGCCATTAGTCTGTCATTCATTCATTCATTGTTCAAACAACTCAGCCACATCATTGGCTGGTGTTGATTTGTGGTATTGTAGGAAATGACCCAGGGTGAGCTCGAGGGAGGGATCCAATGCAGTGGTGAAATCCAATTTTTTTTACTGCTGGTTCTGTGGGCGTGGCTTGGTGGGCGTGGTGTGTCTTGGTGGGCAGTGGCAGGAGAAGAATACTGGAAAATCTCCATTCCCACCCCACTCCAGGGGAAGGATACTGCAAAATCTCCATTCCCTCCCCACTCTTGGGGCCAGCCAGAGGTGGTATTTGCCGGCTCTCCGAACAACTCAAAATTTCCGCTACCGGTTCTCCAGAACCTGTCAGAACCTGCTGGATTTCACCCCTGATCCAATGCATCATTAGTCATAAGTCTTTACACACCCACCTTGAATGCCTCTCTTAATTCCTGCACAGATAGTAGCACACATTCTTGTAGACAGCTTAAGCTCGCAATAAATCTTTATACTCATTCAAACTGTCTAATCTCCTGATTTCCACAGTGCTTGACAGATATTTCCCCCAAAAGTTTAGATAGGACTTTTACTGTATATGGAGCTGTGAAGATTGATTTTTGTCATCTTCAGCTTTTGGAAGAGAACATCTGCTCCTGGCGTGCTGCATTTCCCTATGAAACATTTTTAAGAAAAGATGTGTTTAGTTTAGTAATTATATTTTTATCCTTTTCATCTTTAAGGATTTCACATTGTGCTGTTTTATATTGCGATGCCATGAAGTTCCATATTTACGGGCTCCATGCTACGTTGAGAAAACATGGAAAGGTGAGGACATTTGTAGACATGATGGCGAGGAAGGAAGAAGTGATAAATGAGAATATAAGTACAAATCTTTATTGTTGCCAAAGGCCAAGGAAAGAAAATATTCTAAGGATGGTAAATAATATAAAAACAACACACTTCTGAATTACTCATAATAAAGCACTGAATACTTCCCTAGTAAATATCAAGTTATACTTTAGAAGACAATATATTAGTAGCTCAGGGTTGAACGTGAGATCCATGATTGTCTCTGAGCTCGGATGTTTTCTTGCAGATGTTTCATGACCCAACTAGGTAACATCATCAATGCTAGAAGAGAGTGGGGTTATCCTTTATTGTTACGCTCCCGAGTTTATCATGTTTCACACTACAAGATACCACACAGAGTTTTGCCATATCACAATATCTTCATTTATATCTGAAAAAAGAAAAGAAAGAAGAATAAAATTTAAATGGTTTGCTATGATAAATGAGAGAGCGTGAATGGGTTCCATGCGGCTGTGAATTTGAAGAGGCTCCAAACAGTTTTAACAAATTTAATTAGACAAGATGTAGTAGCCTGCTTCATAGGTAACCCAAGGCACCAATACACTATTAAAACCTGAATTAAAAACGAAAGTGAAAATGTTCGTCCATCCACTAACCCAAAATTGAACCATGTGATTATAGCATAGCTATAGCAAGGTTGACTCGGCCTTCCATCCTTCTGAGATGGGTAAAACGAGGACCCAGATTGTTGGGGGCAATAGGCTGATGATGTAAACCGCTTAGAGAGGGCTGTAAACGTACTGTGAAGTGGTATACAAGTCTAAGGGGTATTGCTATTGCCCTTCCTTCCTTCCTTCCTTCCTTCCTTCCTTCCTTCCTTCCTTCCTTCCTTCCTTCCTTCCTTCCTTCCTTCCTTCCTTCCTTCCTTCTTTCCTACCCTCCCAGTGGTTAGAATGCAGTACTGCAGGCTAACTCTGCATTCCCACTTCCAGCAGTTCAATCCTGACCAGCTCAAGGTTGACTCAGCCTTCCATCCTTCCGAGGTAGGTAAAACGGGGACCCAGATTGTTTGAGGCAATATACTGACTCTGTAAACTGCTTAGAGAGGGCTGTAAAAGCACTGTGAAGTGGTATACAAGTCTAAGGGGTATGGCTATTGCCCTCCCTCCCTCCCTTCCTTCCTTCCTTCCTTCCTCCCTCCCTCCCTCCCTCCCTCCCTCCCAGTGGTTAGAATGCAGTATTGCAGGCTAACTCTGCATTCCCACTGCCAGAAGTTCGATCCTGTCCGGCTCAAGGTTGACTCAGCCTTCCATCCTTCCGAAGTGGGTAAAATGAGGACCCAAATTGTTGGGAGCAATATGCTGACTCTGTAAACCACTTAGAGAGGGCTTGAAGGCATTGTAAAGAGATATATAAGTCTAAGTGCTATCACTATAGCTTGAGGCAGTCTTCCATAGCTTGCCAGTAGCGTTAACCTGAATGATGTCTTAAAAGCAATCCGGAATGAACAATTCTCTGGTTTTCTTTTGATTTCATATGCCCATGGATGGGTTAAAAAAAAATCTTACTTTTATAACTCTGTTCGAAATGTTAAACGTGGTAATGTTGTTTTGCAACAGGTTCCACCTTGGTTATAAAATAGTCTTATTTCAATTCTTCTGCTTTCTCTGTTATGTCATCCTGTGCAATGTTTATTCTCCTTCTTGGGTAGTCTGAGTAGGACTTCAGATGAGTTTTTTTGGTTTTTTTTTTTTTCTCTACCTGGTAAGACTTCTCCTGTGAAGTGCCAAACTAGGTGGTTTTTAATCTTTCAGGTCTTTTTCATATGCTTTTTCTAGCCAGTTGTTTGCAAGAGGTGTGAAGAGAGTTCAAAAGTATAAGAAAGCAGACACCTCTTCTGAATGCCAGAGTAATGTCTTAGAATATATAATTGGGAGCAGGATACTTCCACCTATGTTGCTAACGGAAGAAACTTCTCACTGGTTACCATTTTAATTAAAATTTGCTTATGCTGCAGGAGCCTATGGATTATACTTCTGAAGTGTTTACGCTCCAGCTGTGTGCTTCCTTTCACAAACCTATTATTATATATTATTTTCTCTTTTAAGCTGCTATTACTATTTAAAGGAGCGTCATTATTATTGTCTCCTCTCTGTTTCTCAAGACAAAATCAGATTATGTCTGACAACCGAAGAGAAGAAAAAGAAATCTCGTTTTGGCTAAACTTGAAAGTAGGCGAAAGAGAAACAGGGTTAATAAGAAAAGAAGAAGAAGAAGGGTTGTAGTATGCATTTAAGATTTGAATGAAATATTCGAGGCAGAAAAGCTATAATTTTCCCTTTGTTAATAATGTTTATTAAATATCTGTTGGAGATATCTATGCATGGAAGTTTCTTGGGCTTACTTTGAGTTACCGGCTCCCGAGGCAGGATTTAACCAGCTGAAAAGCAATAGGACCATTAAAGGACCCAGAAAATAATAATAATAAATCTTTCTTCCTGAAAATTAAAATATGGTCTATAGAACTCTGTCCGGAATGTAACTGATTGCGGCACTAACCCAATCAAACGCCTCCCTGAAAACATTAATTATTAAGTTAAAGGTTAGTTACCATTACCCTTCTCATCTTTTCTACTACCTTCTCCTAATGGTATCCTATGATTATATTACTTTGTTGTTTGTATATATACTGAGAGCATATGCATCAAAGACAAATTCCTTGTGTGTCTAATCACACTTGGCCAATATTCTATTCTATTCTATTCTATTCTATTCTATTCTATTCTATTCTATTCTATTCTATTCTATTCTACTCTACTCTACTCTACTCTACTCTACTCTACTCTACTCTACTCTACTCTACTCTACTCTACTCTACTCTACTTCACTCCACTCCACTCCACTCTATTCTACTGTACGCTATTCTAAGCTATGCTATGCTATGCTATGCTACTCGACATACGTCTCATTCCAAAATGGCTGGAAAGCTTAAAGATAAGTAAAATGTTGGCTTACAGAAATCAAGGTGATGAGATACCATCATTAATGACATAAGCTTGAGTTTACCAAAAGAAACTGCTGCAGACAGACCAAATGAAGTCCTCTACTTGGAGATCCCAGAGTCTTCTAGAGTATGAAGCTCAGATTCTACCTTCCTATGTTAAAGCTCTTCCTTCTCTTGTCTGCGCACACAAGGGCTTCCGTTTATTCTTTATGTGACCTTGACACTTCAGACTTTGTAAATCTCAGCGGTCTACTGCAGATGAAATAATACACCGAAGCATGAAAATATGAGTTTCTCCAAGGGCCCAGGGGACTTTCTCTTCGTTTTATTTACTGTAGTGCCCAAGATTAACTTGCTGTTTTGGCTAGGGTACTTGCCGTGCAGATGTTTTAAATGTGTTTCTTATGGCCCTGACTTACCAGTATGGTAATTTAACTGACCCTATGACTCCTGAAACTCTCCGTTTTACGGTGCCAATAAATTTCAGTGGTATTCTGGCTTAAACGCAGCGATGTGATAGTTGGAGAAGAATGATGTAATCTCTACAGAAATTAATTAGATGCTGTCAAGTCTGGGTTAGTCCCTGGGGACCTCTATGTTGACTCGTTTGTGGCCTTTTGGCTTAAGAGAATTTTCAGCTAAGAAAAAGAAAACCCTGTTAGGTTTAGCAAAAAATATTTAGCAGCTTAAATGCCTCAATACTTCAGAAGATCATTTTTCTAGAACTTGCTTCGAACAACTGGACTCCGTGGTAAAACGCTGTAGGTTTCATGGAGTACCAGCTGAAGAAAGACTTTGCATTTGTGAAGAATCAGCCATTGAAGACAGTGGACATGTTGTGGTTGACTGAAGATTGTACTTTTCAGGAAAAAAACGTATTGGGACACCTGGGAGAAACAGTCTTACACACCATCAGTAAGAGTGCATTCTTTATTTCAAAGGCCATCTCAAGGAGGACAGAGTATCTAGATCGGATTAGGGCTAACTATTCGGAATGTGATTTATTATGAAGTTTTGTTTTCTTTGTATCTATTTGCATTTTTATATCTGTTTTATATGATATAGTCAATTCACTTAACTACTCTTGTATGTGTGTATGTCCTTCCTCCTCCTCCTCCTCTTCTTCTCCTCCTCCTCTTCCCCCTCCCCCTCCTCTTCCTCTTCTTCTTCTTCTTCTCCTCCTCCACCACCACCACTTCCTCCTCTTCCTCCTCTTCTTTTTCTCCTCCTCCTCCTCTTCTTCTTCCTCTTCCTCTACCTCTCCTCCTCCTCCTCCTCCTCCTCCTCCTCCTCCTCCTCTTCTTCTTCTTCTTCTTCTTCTTCTTCTTCTTCTTCTTCTTCTTCTTCTTCCTCTTCCTCTTCCTCTTCTTCTTCTTCTCCTCCTCCTCCACCACTACCACCACCAGCTCCTCCTCCTCCACTTCTTCTTCTTCTTTTCTTCCTCTTCTCCTTCTCCTTCTCCTTCTCCTTCCTTGGAGACTGTACGTTGACTTTTTTCTGGCCTTCAGGCTTAACAAAATTTTCACCTAAAAAAACTCTCTTCCCAATTCTTTAAAAAAATGCAAAATCTGAAGTCCACTTTTAGCTGTGGAGGTGAGATCTGCTCACTCTACCTCTCAGCCCTGTGTTACATTACCTGAGGTTTAGAACTCCAAAAGCTCTTCACTTAGAAACTCTTCTCTTTTAACAACTTAGCGTACTGTCTCAGAGCATCAGCTACTGTAACAAGTAAATATTTTCAAGAAAACACCGTCAGAAGATCTGGCGGTAGGATAAAATTGAATCAGATCCAGATGGGACTCTACTTTCTGCTACTGTGGCTATCGATTGCTTGTTCTTTTTTGCTGGAGTGAGATCAAATTTACCTCGGTGAAAAAAAATCTCTCTGCTTTAGAAATGCAGGTTTTTATGTTTTACTTTGCTTTAAAGCAATTTCTAAGAAGGTCCGTCTCTTTTCTGGAAGGGAGAAGTTTATTTCTCTGAGATTTCCATTCTATATTATGTGAAGCTTGTCAGACTGGCCATTGGGATGATCAATTGACCAAAACACGATTTTAAAAGTGCTTGGAAGCTGAATATAATGCAAACAGAATATGCTTTTTTTAAAAAATAAAATCCATTGTGATCATTGGCTTTATTTAAGCTCATTTCCAATAGCGAGTTTCCACTGCCATCCACAGGTAGATTTTTTCAATACAGGGGTTTTTTTGTTTCTTTTCTTTTCTTCTTCTTTTTTTCTTTCCTTTCCTTTCCCTTCCCTTCCCTTCCCTTCCCTTCCCTTCCCTTCCCTTCCCTTCCCTTCCCTTCCCTTCCCTTCCCTTCCCTTCCTTTCCCTTCCCTTCCTTTCCTTTCCCTTCCCTTCCCTTCCCTTCCCTTCCCTTCCTTTCCCTTCCCTTCCCTTCCTTTCCTTTCCTTTCCTTTCCCTTCCCTTCCCTTCCCTCCCCTTCCTTTCCCTTCCCTCCCCTTTCTTTTCTTTTCTTTTCTTTTCTTTTCTTTATTGTGCTCATTAACCAGAATAAGAAAATTGATATACAAATATTCAAAACATCAAAACTACATTGAGAATTTCAGGATAGCTTTTAAAAAAGTACACGTAGGCAAAATATCTTTTTTTAAAAAAATGGCTCCAAGAGATTAAATAAGAATCTTTTGAAAGATCTTGCATAAACTACATACAGCAAGAGATTATTTGACAAGAATATGATTGATAATTTATCAAGGTGGTCATTATAACTTATGCTAAGCTTTCCAGGCCATTATCACAATTCATTATAATTTATCAAGGTAATTAATATAAATCCAACAAGTATCATTAATCATGATAATGCACCCTAATTATCATAACATCTTAACATGGTCAACTAATTAACATAAGTTATGATAATAAGCCTTAATTATCCAGCTAATTATCATTATTACTGTACTTTATTATTTATATCTGAAATCCAGTAACTCCTCCATTTTTTTCCCCAAGAAAGAGCCATCCTTTTTTTTTTTTTTTTTAAATTGATTTATATGCCCTTCTCCGGAGACTCAGGACGGCTTACAATGTGTTAAGCAATAGCCTTCATACTTTTGTATATTTATACAAAGTCAGCTTATTGCCCCCACAATCTGGGTCCTCAATTTACCTACCTTAGAAAGGATGGAAGGTTGAGTCAACCTTGAGCCTGGTGAGATTCGAACTTACAGTAATTGCAGACAGCTGGTGTTAATCACAATGCTATCAGTCTGCTGAGTCAGTCTGCTGAGCCACCAGGCCCATCCTGTAGCCTGATTGGTCAGAAAGGAAGAGACTGGCCACTCACCAGCAGATGATGAGTTCTACCTTAGGCATGAAAGCCTACTGGGCCAATCACCAAGAGATTGTGAATTTTAATCAAGCCTTGGGCACAAATCCAGGTGACTGTCCTTGGGCCAGTCCCTCTCTCGCAGCCCTAGGAAGAAGGCAATGGCAGGGGTGGGTTCTACTTACCTTTACTACCGGTTCGCAGCGGGGCCGCGCGCTCTTCTGTGCATGCGCAGAAGCGTTTTGATGATGTTGGGGTCGGTGGGCGGAGCCTCCCGCCAGTTTTACTACCGGTTCTACAGAACCAGGGGCAACCCACCACTGGGCAATGGCAAACCATTTCTGAAAGACCTGTCAGAGTTTGTTGCAGAAATCAAATCCAGAAAGCTCCCACAGGTAACCGATTCAGTAGGATTCATTAACTTCTCTTTATACATAATATAACACATGAAATAAAAATACAATACCAACAGCGGAGGAGAGAACGGTTTTCAGTTCAAAGTTGCAGACGGACCAGTTTGCAGCTTTTGCACAGACTCAGAGCTGAGCCACGCCCAGCCTTCAAACTGTTTCAGTTTCCAAACAGTCCTCATTGGCTGACCTGTTACCATGTCTATCCAAACAGTCCCCATTGGCTGACCTGTTACCATGTCTATTCCAGTCTATGAATATTCATACTCCTATTTCATCATTTGTGTACATTTTTTAATATCTCACTTTTTTCCTTTTTACCCTCCCCCCTCCCCTTTCTCCTTTTACTTGACATCGTGTGGGTATCTATTTTTCTAATTGCTTTCTCCCATCTATTCTCTATCTATTTTATCTCTGTGTCCTTATTCATATTCAAATAAATAATAATTGAATAAGAAATTGAAATGAGAATAAAGATAATTAGAAAATCAGGGCTGCTCGAATACCACTTTAGATTGAACTGAAAAGGGAAGCAACAGGAGAGAGAGGAAGGAGGAGAGAGAGAGGAAGGGAGAAGAGAGGAGAGGAGAAAGAAGAAAGGGAAAAGGAGAGGAAGAAAAGGGAAGGGAAAGAGGAGCAGAGGAGAAGGTTAGAAGGGGGAAGAAGAGAGGAGTGGGGGAAGAGAAAGGGAAGTAGGAAAGAGAAGGAGAGGAAGAACGAAGGAAGTAGGAGGAGAAACAGGAAGGAAGAGAAGGGGAGGAGAAGAAGAAAGGTTGGAGTAAAGGTAAAGGATAAAAGAGCAGCCCCGAAAAAGTAAAAATTAAAAATGAAAGTTAAAAGAAAAGATGAATGAAAAATGATGGAAATGACTGTACATGTAAATGTATTTATGAGAAATAAAAATAAAAAAACTTTTAAAAATATATATTCATACTCTGACAAAACCTGGATAGGAAAACTGCAGGAACTTGTCCAGGCAATCTCCAAGAATCAGACATGATTGAAGAAAGAAAAAGGGAAAAAAAAAAAATCTTCCACAAAGTTTTTGAAAACTTGGAGGGAGGAAAAATATCAATCGAAAACGAACAAGTGTGAAACTATGTTCAGGCCCCACCCCCCCAAAAAAAGGATAAAAATGTGCCATCAGATCATAAAGAATATCTAAGAACTATTGCTGTTCATTAAGGACTCTAGAACAGGGGTGTCAAACTCGATTTCATTGAGGGCCACATCAGGGTTGTGTTTGACCTGGGAGGGCTGGGGGGGAGGGGCATGGCCAAGATGGGCATGGCCAACTCAACGTCACTTGTGTTGGAGGCTCTCATGGTGGCCCCAGTGTTCTGCCAGTGAAAACAGGCTCCCGAGCTTCGTTTTTGGCTGCGACGGCCTCCTGCAACCCTCTGCCAGTGAAAACGGAGCTCAGGAAGGCGTCCCGTGGCCCTCCCTAGCTCTGTTTTTGCTAGCAGAGGCATCATGGGCTGGTCCTTCGCTGTTTCCAGGGCAACCCTGCGGGCCAGATCTAAGCACATCGCAGGCCGGATCCAGCTCCTGGGCCTTGAGTTTGGCACCCCTGCTCTAGAAAATGAGAGAATCTTCTAATCCACCACAGGAGAATATAACTCATTCCAAGATCAGCCCTGTCGGAAAAGAACGTAACGTGTTTTGCCAAACAATAAAGTTGACTCACTCTTGGGGATACAGGAAAAATGAAAATTCCATCCAGATAGAAAGTTTATTTATTTATTTTATTTTATTTTATTTAAATTTGTATACCGCCCTACTCCCGAAGGACTCAGGGCGGTGAACAGCCAAATAAAATACATATAATACAAATGTTAAAAAACCATTAAAATACAATGGCCCGAAAAATGAAATTTAAAACACCCCAAATTCATAAGACAAATTTAAAATTTAATTTTTTTTAAAAAAAATTAAAAACAATTTAAAAGAGAGGTTAGGCCAGGCCGGCCTGCTGGAATAGAAATGTTTTGAGGGCACGGCGGAAAGCGCGCAGAGCCGGAATCCTCCGTATCTCCGGGGGGGAGCTCATTCCAGATGGCGGGTGGAACTAACTTACTAACTTAAGAGGAAGTTAGCATCTTCCTCTTAAGTTAGTAGCTATGGAAGCGGTATTAAGGTTGCTACAAGAACGAAAAATGTTTTATGCCTTTTTCCTTCATACCAGTCATAATTACATAAATCTCAGCTGGCTCACAATATATTGAAATGTTTCTTTCCAGGAAAATACTGGAGTTAAGTTTTTTTTTTCTTTCATTTCTGAGCAAATCTTCCAGCAAGTACAAAATACAAAGCATAATGTATTATTCCAAGACCTACACAGACTGCAGGATGACCTTTACAATAGTGTAATTTGATATGCAGCTATAAATTTAGTTGTTACGACTCTGATATTAAGTAATAAGAAACTTTATCGTTACACTGTTGTAAATTACTGTAATGAGGGGCTTCTCAGATAAATACAGTAATTTCTGCATTCTTACCAAAGTGCTATTTACCACAGCAACACTCTAAAAGCTGTAATTTTAGCATAGTTATTTTTACCTGGTTTTTCTGTGTCTTGGAAATAAATATAAACTCAGAGGTGTTTTGCACCAGTCAATGATCCCCGTGCATTATTTAAGGACGGATAATGGGGGAGGGGATGGAAGGCAGGGAGAAATAGCTTATGGAAAAACAACAAAAATAATATTTAAGAAAAAAATGTGATTTCCCCCCCACAACTCTAGGTAAACCTACTGTCAGGGTTCTGATGGATGCCCTAATTAAATCATGAGCCTCGAGCCAAGCTTCAGAAGATATCCAGTTAATTATTAGGAGCTTCATGTCAGCATGTTCCAAGTGAAGCCAACTCTGACCCCACATAATTTATGGCCAGGACTTGACCCTGTTCCCCCCCTCCCCCCCAGGGTGTGTCATCAGTCACATTCGCCAATGGAGCAATTTCATGGGTTGTAGAGATCACTCCCCTCCGGCCACTGTGGGTAACCCTGGGAGACAGCCTTGAGAGAGGTATGTCTGGAATGTGCTTTTGTTTTTGGCTTCCATGCTGCTTTGCCATTTTCTCATCCCCCCCTGCCTATAGCAACTGGAGAGCAGGCCAGGGATGCTTTGCGAGAGAGAGTTGCAGGGTTGGGAAGAGTATTGATGCTTTTAAAGTTTTGGTGTTGCAGAAGACTTCTGAGAATACAACTTGCCTCCAGAAGTTGTGGGTGCCCCATCACTGGAGGCTTTTCAGAAGAAACTTCTGATCTTCTGAAATTGAGTCAAAAAAGCACATTATTCTGTCCTATCGATGTGGTCACTAATGGTCAAAACGACTTGATGGCATATAATCAATAGCAAAGGAGAGCATTAATTAATCAATTAAGCCTTAATCAGTGGAACAACTTCCTCCAAAAGTTGTGGGTGCTCCAACACAGGAGGTTTTTAAGAAAAGACTGGACAACCATTTGTCTGAAATGTTATAGAGTTTCCTGCTTGAGCAAAGGGTTGGACTAGAAGACCTCCAAGGTCCTTTCCAATTCTGCTATTCTGTTATTCTGAATGACCTAGTGTTCTGCCCTAGCTCCGGATCCCAAGGAGTGTGACACACACCAAGCTCCAAAAACTCCATTTATTACAAACAGACCCCTTTCAAAATGGGGTCTGTTTGGCTTTCAGTGCAAATGTCCTTATCGGCCTGCTATAAAGTACAAAGAATAAACAAAGTCCGACAAAAGTTGGCAACCAGCCCAGAAACCAAGATTATTGGGACCCGGCTGTTTTGGCTAACTATCGTCCAGTCTCCAACCTTCGCTTTATTGCGAAGGTTGTTGAGAGTGTGGTGGCGCGACAGCTTCCCCAGTACCTGGATGAAGCTGTCTATCTGGATCCGCTCCAGTCCGGCTTCAGACCTGGGTACAGCACGGAAACGGCATTGGTCGCGTTGGTGGATGATCTCTGGAGAGCCCGGGATAGGGGTTCTTCCTCTATCCTGGTCCTATTAGACCTCTCAGCGGCTTTTGATACCATCGACCATGGTATCATGTTGCGCCGGTTGGAGGGACTGGGAGTGGGGGGCACCGTTTTGCGGTGGTTCTCCTCCTATCTCTCCGACCGGTCGCAATCCGTGTTGACAGGGGGGCAGCGGTCGACCCCAAGGCGCCTTGTTTGTGGGGTGCCGCAAGGGTCGGTCCTCTCGCCCCTCCTGTTCAACATTTATGTGAAGCCGCTGGGTGAGATCATCCGTGGTTTTGGGGTGGAGTTCCATCAGTACGCTGATGATACTCAGCTGTACATTTCCACCCCAGACCATCCCAATGATGCCTTGGAAGTGATGTCCCAGTGCCTGGAGGCCGTGCGGGTCTGGATGGGGAGAAACAGGCTTCGACTCAACCCTTCCAAGACCGAGTGGCTGTGGCTGCCGGCGTCCCGGTATAGCCAGCTGACGCCATCGCTGGTTATTGGGGGCGAATCATTGGCCCCCACGGAGAGGGCCCGCAACTTGGGTGTCCTCCTGGATGCGCGGCTGTCTTTAGAAGGGCATATGACAGCCGTGGCCAGGGGGGCTTTTTGTCAGGTTCGCCTGATACGCCAGTTGCGCCCCTTTCTGGACCGGGACTCCCTGCGCACGGTCACTCAAGCACTCGTCACTTCTCGTCTGGACTATTGTAACGCTCTCTACATGGGGCTCCCCTTGGGGTACACCCGGAGGCTCCAACTGGTGCAGAATGCAGCTGCGCGGGGGATTATGGGAGCGACGGGGCGCTCCCATGTGACTCCTCTCCTGCGCGAGCTGCATTGGCTTCCGGTGGACTTCCGGGTGCGCTTCAAGGTGTTGGTGATCACCTTTAAAGCGCTCCATGGCTTAGGGCCAGGGTACTTACGGGACCGCCTTCTGCCACCAATAGCCTCCCACCGGCCGGTTCGCTCCCACAGAGAGGGCCTCCTCAGGGTGCCGTCGGCCAGACAATGCCGGCTGACGACCCCCAGGAGGAGAGCCTTCTCTGTGGTGGCACCTACCCTATGGAACAATCTACCCCCAGAGATACGAGTGATCTCCGACCTTCGGATTTTTCGCCGGGCCCTAAAAACTTATTTTTTCCAGTTAGCCGGTCTGTCTTGATTTTAGGGTTAGTTTTAAAATTTTAATATTGATTTTAAATTGACAAGTTTTAAATTATGGGCCAAATTTATAAATTATTTTAACTTTATTTTTTAACTGTGATGTTTTGTATAGATGTTTTTTATCTTGGCTGTTCACCGCCCTGAGTCCGAAAGGAGAAGGGCGGTATAGAAATTTGAATAAAGTAAAGTAAAGTAAAGATAAGAAACTCACTCTCCAAAATGCTCTGCGTAATAATTAAACGTTGTTTCCAGCAACAATTGCTAACTGCGTGCAACTTAAATAGGCTAAGGGAATGGCCAATTAGCCCAAGCCTTACTCTCGAGGAGACCTCCTCCTCCTGAGTAGCCACTCCTGCCTTTTGGCAGCCCTGCATGCTCGAGCATTGAGGAGAGGCTCCTCCACTTCACTCTCTGCACTTGAAGGAGCCTCTGGAGGTTCTGAAGGCCCTGGCTGAGTCTCTGCCTCGGACACCACATCCTCTTCAGCCTCCTCGCTGTCCGACACGAGTGCCAGCTGCACAGGCTGCTGGTGCGACCCCACACCAGCCTCCTCATCATTGGGATCAGCCACAAACGGCGCAGGCCGCTGGCGGGCCACAACACCTAGCTCTCTGGAGAAGTAGACATTGCTGGGAAAGGTTGAAAGAAAGACAAGACTGTGGGCCCTTGATACTCTCTGTGCTTGATGGGGTTTTTTGGTGACATTTCATTACCATTTTTTCCCCATGTGACCCATTTATAGGCCTGAAATCAAACCGCTCACACCATCAGACACAATATTCAGCATTATTCCTGAAATGCCTTCTATGAATTGTATACATTGAGCCAAAATTCCAGAATTTGATAACTGAGGCTGTCAGGAACATAACGAAGGTCAGCAATTCTGGGGCTAAGAACTACATTAATGGTAAACATTTTATTGCGTTATTCAGCAACAACTCCACAAGCAAATCTGCCATTCATCTTGGTTAGAGAAACTTCGAGGCATAAACATGATTAATTGGTTTCTACTCTTTGGAAGATTTCAAGACATATATCATTCTTGTTCATCAGACAACTCGCTTAGAGTAAAGCAGAAAGCGGGAATGTCTGTTTATTCCAGATAGTGTTGCACTGAGTCTTTTAGCATCGCACGATGTGTTTCGGTACAAGATTCCAGTGTAATTCTCACAGTGCTCTTTTTATACAGAATAATCAAAGAGGCATCTAGCAAATCAAAGCTTGCCTCTCTGAGAGTAGCCTTCTAAGTGAAGGTTAAGAAATTCAAATTCAGCCTGGGAGCTATCCAGCAGGAGACAAGAAAAAAGAAGTTACTAATTTTTTAGCAGTTGAGAATAGGCTCCAATGAACACCTTTAGATTCAGTCCTACCTCTTCCAATTTCATGTCATTTGACAATTCAGTCCAAATAGCAATAGCCCTTAGATTTATATATCGTTTCACAGTGCTTTACAGCCCTCTCTAAGCGGTTTACAGAATCAGCACATTGCTCCCAATAATCTGGGTCCTCATTTTACCCACCTCAGAAGGATGGAAGGCTGAGTCAACCTTGAACCAGTCAGGATCGAACTGCTGGCAGTTGGCAAAATCAGCCAAATCAGAGGAGGAGGCGGCGGTGTGGGAGTCAGGGTCAGCATCAGGGCAACCTGGGAGCTCCAAAGGGGAAGAGGGGATGGAGCTGTCAGAGAGAGAGAGAGACGGCCCAGAGGTGGACCCCGGGCCATCCATCAGCCCTCAGATGGTGAGTCAACACCCCCAGGTCTGGAGGTGGCTGATGAGGAAGAGGAGGAACAGCTGGGTCCAGTGCCTGATGTGTGGATGCGCAGAAGGCAGAGGAGAGGAGAGCAGTGGAAATCTATGGGCCGGTCCTTGGAAGGAAGAGCCATCACTGCTAGCGAAGCCCCACCCTAGCTCTGGGGATAAAAGGCAGGGGGTGGAGACGAATAGATAGACAACTATTCATCTCCCTGCCGGCCGGACTTGTTAGCCTGCGGTGAGAGAGAAACTTTTTGCCGGGGCTGCTGGCGCTCATAATAAAGGAATCTTTGAGTTCACGTCAGAGGGTTTGTCGTGTTTGGGGAGCTGGGTCAGAACACATCGGTTGTGTTTGCAGTTTGTGTAGTGCGGTTGTGCAGTTGTGTAGACTGACCATCAAAGGAGGTGTCCATTGAGTTTTTGCATCAAAATGCCTGCACAGGATTTCATCCTTCTCCGTTTCCACTAAGCCAGAGGAAATCCTATCACGTATTAAGAACTTGATACATTACAGTCCAGGAAAACATCAAATGGGGGATCTGATTTAGAGCCAAACTGTAATAAGCAATATCCTTTAAGGTTTACAGGACTTTATTTGAGGACGCAAAGCAGTAGCTTCCTGCAGGTGTGTTTACCGAGAACAGTCATTTTAATTTTTGCAAGTGTAAAGAAGATAGACAGTTGCACACTGGGAAAGGATGGGGAGTCTAACCATTTTAAGCAAATCCCAGAAAAAAAAAATCTCCATATGATATTTCCACCTTCGGCTGATAGACAGGCCTTGTCACTCCAGTTATCTCGGTATCTCTGCATGTTGCCCGACACCCTTCTTAGTTAATTTGAGCTCTTCTATCCGTTCTCAGCTGCTGTTCCCAGTTTGGCTTGCTGTGCAAAATTATAAACCCGGCATGTTGCAGAGTGAGGAAGCGAGAGATAATAATAATAAAAAAAATTGACAGATATCTGATATCTGAATTACTAGCAAGGGATGGAGAGGGGTTGTTTTGTTTTTGTGACAAATTATAAATTTAAGAGTTGGAGTTTCTCTTGAAAATGTTGGATTTAGAAACCAAACTTCAACCCCATATATTCTGCCCCTAAAGGAAAAGAGTGAAGCATGCAACAAACACCTGCAAATAATGGACATTTTCTCTAAAGGCTTGGATGATTAATGTTTGGAGAAGTTAAACTTGGTGAGAGTTAAACTTTATAAGATAGATGTTTTGATTATTATTTTATTGCATGTCTGCATAGGGGTGAAGACAACAATCATTTTCCTATCTTCTCCTTATTAATATTGTGTCAGTATATTTATTTATAGTTTATACTTATTTATAGTTTGAGACCCGTTGCTGCCATGGGGCAAGGATGAGCTCCTGTCACAGGCTCCAGCTCCTGCAAACCCAGCAGTTTGAAAGCAGGCAACTGTGAGTAGATAAATGGGTACCACTTCGGTGGGCAACTTAACAGGGATACAAAAGGTGCCCCCAATTGGGCATCCCCACAGCAACAGTGAACATTACTGGCAAATCCTTTCACCATAGAAGCACCAGCGATATATTAGTATAGTTTGAGATCAGACATTTTATTGCTTTATAAAATAGTTTATATTATAGTCCAGCGGTGAAATCCAAATTTTTTTACTACCGGTTCTGTGAGCGTGGCTTGGTCGGCATGGTGTGGCTTGGTGGGCATGGCTTGGTGGGCGTGGCAGGTGAAGGATATTGCAAAATCTCCATTCCCACCCCACTCCAGGGGAAGGATACTGCAAAATCCCCATTCCCACCCCACTCCAGGGGAAGGTTACTGCAAAATCCCCATTCCCTCCCCACTCCTGGGGGAAGGATATTGCAAAATCTCCATTCCCACCCCACTCTGGGGCCAGCCAGAGGTGGTATTTGCTGGTTCTCCGAACTACTCAAAATTTCCGCTACTGGTTCTCCAGAACCTGTCAGAACCTGCTGGATTTCACCCCTGCTATAGTTTCTTACTAGTTCATTTTGTATCTGGTGGATTCTTCTTCAAACAATAAATAATTAGAATTTACATTGCTTATCTACTTCAAGTGGCTTAGCTTTTTTCCACTGGGTTAGATGGCTGGATGGAGCTAATGTAGAATTTATTATTATTTTTTATTTATCACATTTATACAGCTGCTCACCTTAAAAGAAATGACCCTGAGTGCTATTTCTTTATTAATCCCATTTGTAGAAAACTTAAAGTCTATATACCATGTTGTCAATAGACCCACAAATGTCACCTCCTTTTTCTTCTCACTTTGGGTGCTGATTAAAATCCAAAACTTCACCAAGATAATTTTGTGATAATTAAGCTTCAAGGAAGATTAAATACCAGAGTTGCATGTGATCTGGCAATCAGATTTGATACATAGAATTCATGAGCTGAATCTAATACCGAGTATTAAAAAGTAAATTATTCAGGAAAGGCAACCTAAGCTGTATCAGTATGTGTAGCTATCTGCTTTTCTCCTGGAAAAAAAAGTATTTAGAATCTGAAAAAAACCTCTTTCTGAAATTATTAACAATAAACAGTAAATATGTGTTCATTTCACTTTCATTTAACCTGCCTTATTCACTGCGGTTCCTTTTTCATTTACATAATCTTGGTAAATAAATCAGGCATAACAGATTGAAAGTTTGGGGTGTTTTTTTTTTTATATTCTGTTTTACTTTTTTAAATATTTAATATTTCTGTTGGGTGCCAGAATTAAAGAGGTTCTATAGGCCTTCCTTGCTCTCCTCTAAGCAGTATAATTTAGAAATCATTTTACAGCTGAATATTAGAGAGTCAATCCATTTGTCAGTCCATGGGCCACATCAGAGTTGTACCAATACAACTCTGTTCTTGGTGCTCTCTGAATTTGTTTC
The DNA here is from genome assembly GCF_059756535.1 of Pantherophis guttatus. Classification (NCBI taxonomy): domain Eukaryota; kingdom Metazoa; phylum Chordata; class Lepidosauria; order Squamata; family Colubridae; genus Pantherophis; species Pantherophis guttatus. Next base: position 19,775,926 of record NC_142074.1, read on the forward strand.
CTTGGTGCTCTCCAGGGGTGAATTCCAGCAGGTTCTGACAGGTTTTGGAGAACCGATAGCGGAAATTTTGAGCAGTTCAGAGAACTGATAGCGGAAATTTTGAGTAGTTAGGAGAACTGGTAGCGGAACTTTTGAGCAGTTCAGAGAACCGGTAACGGAAATTTTGAGTAGTTAGGAGAACCGGCAAATACCACCTCTAGCTGACCCCAGAGTGGGGTGGGAATGGAGATTTTGCAATATCCTTCCCCCAGGAGTGGAGAGGGAATGGGGATTATGCAGTATTTTGCAGATTTTGCCACGCCTACCAAGCCACGCCCACCAAGCCACACCACATCCAGCAAGCCACACCCACAGAACAGGTAGTAAAAAAAAATGGATTTCACCAGTGGTGCTCTCTGAACTTCGTTCTTTTCATTACCTAAACTAGGTAATATCATCAGTGCAGCACCTGTGAGCTGGAGAATGCAACATCTGCAAGAAAACAACCAAGCTCAGAGAGCACCAAGCACCCCACATTTCAATTCTGAGCTACAAATATTGACCATTTATTTATTTATTTTATTATTTTTAAAGTTTTTTATTTTTTTTACAAACATATCAAATCAATGTGTGAACAGTGTGGCACCTGAGTGTCATGCATTCTAATACAAATAAAACTAGTAAAATTAGTCATAGTTATTACGTTCAATCAACTTATATATTTCTAATAATGATACACAATTATAATAAGTTGCAATCTGTCATTATTCAATTATTACATGTTTTCTTTTGTTGTTTCTTTTATTTTGTTATATAAAAGTGTCAACACTAACATTCTCCTTTTTCTTATTTCTATCACTTATTCTAACTTTTAATCATTTCACCTTTTACTGAAAAACATTTTCTTTCTATCCTACCTAACTTCTAGTCATGTCACCTACCTTAAAAAATAAGAAAAGAAAAAGAGAGAGAGAAAGAGAGAGAGAGAGAAAAGAAAGAGCAAATCAGAACAACAACAAAGAAGAGAAATCATCTATCCATCATCTCTTGCCCGCTTCAATACTTTAGTTGCTATGCTTTTTTTAATTTGCCTCCCACATTCCTCTCTGGGATCTTTAGCTATATTTATAACTGCTTCTTGACTATTCAATCTAGCTATTTCTCCCACCTCTACCCTCTTCCACTGCCTAGTTTCCAAAATTTCTGCCCAGGCCCCTATCTCCCTTTCAAATGTATCTGCCAACTCTCTTAATACATTTTTCCCCTGGTTTAATTCATCAATCACTGTTATTTTCATTGTTCCATTATGGTTTATTGATAGCCCACCATTGGCATGGCAAACTGGCCACTGACCAACCCCCTAATCTGAGATAAGATGCCTCTTGACAGATTGTCTTCTAAATCAGATTGACCATCAAATCCCTTGCCTTCCAGGTTTCACTAGAGGTATAAAGTTTTTGCCAAGGTCATTCCATGTTTAATACTGTCAGGCAAAAAAAAAAAAAAACAACAGAGAAAGGAATGCACCTGGCACCTTCCAAATTGGTCTGTGTATCAGAAAATAGTACGTGTCAGGCTGATTGGTTACAGATTATTTCACTGTATTAGTTACACCTTTTGGAGACGTTTTTCTCAGGACAATATCTACTGAATTCTGAATCATCTGCTATAAACTCCTAATTTTGCATTGGGCGCAAGCCCATCAATTTATGTCTAATTATATTCTTCCGTGTGAGATATAAAATACCTTAGGGTTTTCTATAATAAGGCTCATTAATGTGAATGAGAAATAATTCTCAAATTTCTTCTACCAGGGCTAATGTTAATACTGATTCTAATTGCTCTTATAGGGCATTAAAGTGCAGATATATTTTTTAAAAGAAGGGGGAAAAACTCTAAGCTAATCATTTAACAAAGCCATTCTTATAACCCCATAGCTTAGAATAGTGGTTTTTAATTTTCTTCATACCCTGCATCATTCCTGCAATATGTGTCTGGAGAACAAGAACAAGAAATTGTATTTAAGTGAGAATCACTTCTGGAGTGAGTTTGTTTTTTAATTATAACAATCATGATAAACATTGCACCCTGTGACAATACCTTTAAATCCTCAAACAACAACATCTATCTATCTTAAGTTCTTGGAAGGACTCGATAGGTGGACAAAAATTCCAAATTCAGTTTAAACATCTGGCTGACTATGCGAAGGACCATAATAATAATGCAGTACATAATAATTTCTATAAATAGAAATAGAACGACTAAGTAGTACCAATATTAATAGGCGCCCTGGAATACTAGTTGAATGCCAATGCAATTGACAAAATCATCATCAGTCAATTGCAAAAGGCAGCTTTGCTTAGAACAGCTGACATCCTGCAACAATATGTCTAGCACCATGCCAAATCTAACAAAAAATCCAAATCCAATCTGAACTGGCTGACCGTGTGACAAACAACAACAACAACAATAACAACAACAACAATAGTAATAATAGTAATAATAATGATGATGATGCAATGTTCACTGCCATCCGGGGCTCGACAGTCACCCTGTTAGCCATTTGTTCCAATTAACATGGTTGGGTTGGGTTGGGTTGGGTTGGGTTGGGTTGGGTTGGGTTGGGTTGGGTTGGGTTTGGTTTGGTTCGGTTTGGTTGGTCGGATTGTGTGTTGTCTTATTTTGTCTTTTGCAAATTCCCATCTAAAAGCAGCATGTTTCATTTTGTCCTCCATTTATGGCAAGAAAATTAAATGCTGGCTGGGGGTCTCTCTGCCAACCAATTAGGAAATGAATTTAATAAATTAGAGACATAGGTATGCAAATGTAAATTCCAAAACCTTCTCATCCCCGTCCAACCTTACTCATATTAAAAATTGGTAGATGTTTTGTATCCATAGAGAACTTGTCTCATTTACCTTCCTAGGTAGCTCCCTCATTTTCTTTTTAGTTCACCTTTAATAATTGTAATTCCATCTGAATGGGTGTGCTGGTTTCATGATGGGTTCTTGATTCCTCTTATGGCTATTGATTATCAAAGACAATGGTTGAAGCACTTCCTTTTATATTTATGGAGATTCTCAGTCATCCAGGTCATGGTTGTCCAAAGATGCTTTTTCAAGGCAACTGGACTTTCTGGTTTTTCTTTGAAGACATTTTGTTTCTCATCCAAAGAAGCTTCTTCAGCTCTAATTGGATGGTGGGGAATGGAAGGATTTCATTGCAGACATTTGGTCATTCCCCTCCCGTGCATTGAGATGAGACTCCTCCTCTTCATCCTCTTCACTTAAAGGAGCTTCTGGAGGTTCTGAAGATTCTGGAGGTTCTGAAGGCCCTGGCTGAATCCCTGCCTCTGGCACCACATCTTCTCCAGCCTCCTCACTGTTCGACTCGAGCGTCAGCTGCACAGGCTGCTGGCGCAGCACCACACCAGCCTCCTCACTGTCAGAATCAGCTACAATGCTCACAGGCCATTGACGGGCCACAACAGGGGATAAAAGGCAGGGGGCAGAGATGAATAGATGTAGCAGATTCATCTTCCCACCGGATGGACTTGTTCGCCTGCGAGAGAAGCTTTTTGCTGGGACTGCTGGCATTCTTAATAAAGGAATATTTTGAGTTCACATCAAAGGGTTTGTCATGTTTGGGGAGCTGGGTCAGAACGATTAAACTGTAACAACAATACTAATGATTTTTAAAAACAACACCGGCAGCCATTACACTGCTGGGGAAAAAAAACCTGCTACAATTTGTGCTCGAGTTCACAACTGCCTGGCTGATTGCTTGCAAAGAGAAAATTTGCAGGGCCCCCGTAAAACGATATGTACACATTTCTCCGTGTAAGCAGACTAGCCCAAAACAAAAGTGGGAATGTCTTTCGAAAGAAATTTGTATTCCACATTGCACTTACCATTAACACATTAGCTTTGCAATAGTTGGACCTGACAATTGGACTATTAACCTAATTAGCACCACTAGAAAAATGGCAGGGAAGAAATACGGAAGATAAAAATAACTTGTTTTGCTTTCTGCCTGGGCTTTCATTTCATGGGTGAGGAGATTTGACTTGTACATCCCCCAAGGCAGATTGGCACTCATCACCAGAAAGGAGGCTATTGATTATTGAATTTAGACAAAGTCCAAATATGTGAATTTGGAAAGTCGGTTTTAAGAATTCAAGTCGAGAGTGTGATTTTTAAATACTATTGAATATTTACATATATTTGGTTCTGCAACCCAACAAGACTTCAGAGGATAATTAGAACTGCAGAAAAAACAATGGCTGCCAACCTGCCTTCCTCTGAGGACCTGTCTACTGCACGAGTCATAAAGAGGGCTGTGAAAATATTTACACACCCCTCACATCCTGGACACAAACTGTTTCAACTTCTACCCTCAAAATGACGCTATGGAGCACTGCATACCAGAACAACTAGACACAAAGACAGTTTTTTTCCCGAACGCCATCACTCTGCTAAACAAATAATTCCCTCAACACTATTTACTAAGTCTGCACTACTATTAATCTTCTCATCGTTCCTATCACCCATCTCCTCCCACTTACTACGGTAACTTTGTTGCTGGTATCCTTAAGATTTATATTGACTGTTTCCTAATATGATTTGATTGCTTATTTGTACCCTATGACTATCTTTAAGTGTTGTACCTTATGATTCTTGACGAAAGTATCTTCTCTTTTTATGTACACCGAGAGCGTGTGCACCAAGACAAATTCCTTTTCTATCCAATCACACTTGGCCAATAAAAAATTCTATTCTATTCTATTCTATTCTATTCTATTCTATTCTATTCTATTCTATTCTATTCTATTCTATTCTATTCTATTCTATTCTATTCTATTCTTTGTGGGGCGGGATGAAAGAAGAATCAAAACATTCTGCAGCTGTGTTCTTTGTTTCTCTGTTCAAACCAAATATCGAACTGTTGTGGCCATGCACACCAGCGGACCAGTGGCGAAATTCATTTTTTTTTTTTTACAACCGGTTCTGTGGACGTAGCTTGGTGGGCGTGGTGTGGCTTGGTAGGTGTGGTTTGGTGGGCGTGGCAGAGGAAGGATACTGCAAAATCTCTATTCCCACCCAACTCCAGGGGAAGGATATTGTAAAATCTCCATTCCCACCCCACTCTGGGGCCAGTTCTCTGAACTACTCAAAATTTCTGCTACCGGTTCTCCGGAACCTATCAGAACCTGCTGGATTTCACTCCTGCAGTGGATGCTATCAAAATAGCAATCCATTTCTTGCCTTTAAGAAAAGTACATAGGAGGGAAGAAGGAAGGAAGGAAGGAAGGAAGGAAGGAAGGAAGGAAGGAAGGAAGGAAGGAAGGAAGGAAGGAAGGAAGGGGAGGGGAGGGGAGGGGAGGGGAAGGAGAAGGAGAAGGGGAAGGGGAAGGGGAAGGGGAAGGGGAAGGAGAAGGAGAAGGAGAAGGAGAAGGAGAAGGAGAAGGAGAAGGAGAAGGAGAAGGAGAAGGAGAAGGAGAAGGAGAAGGAGAAGGAGAAGGAGAAGGAGAAGGAGAAGAAGAAGGAGAAACCTCTTGATAAAGTTTTTCCTTTCAAGATTGGTGTCAGCATTTTAAGATAAGTAAAATTAACAGATAAAAGAGTAAAAGGGATTTTTTTGTTGTTGTACAGCGTTATAACAGAATCTTTAAAACTGGTAAAACTATCTTTCTACCATATCTTTACCAAACAAATGACACTCATTTTGCCTAACTATTTGCAAGCTTTAATGATTTAAAACTGAATTCCAGGCTTTGGTTAAGCCGGAATCATTCTGACAGGTCAGGAAAGCCGCACGGTTTAATTTTTTTTTTTCCCTTGCAATTTTAGGAATGAAAATGTTATTGATCGATTAAACTGACATTCCTTCATTTATTCACTGCGTAATATTTTAGGGAGGAATTAAAAGTAGGCAGTGTTATTTGCCCATTTATTTTCCGTGTGACCCCCTCTATTAGCTTCCCATCAGCAGCTTGACATTCAATAATATCAAAGATTGCACCAACATCAATATTATTTATAAGGTCAGCCGTGTCAGAATATTATGATGTTGCTTAAAAGACCTCACTAGAGTTCTGTTGACGTGAGATCTATTGCAAAACGGCAGCTGGAGAGCATGCTTTATCACTTTGCAGCACAAGTCCCACATATCTGAGCTATTTTCTTCCAGGGTAGTAAATATGCTTTACAATAAATATTTCCAGCTTGGTAATATTATCATAATTAATAGAAGAGATAGAGTTCTCTTCAGGCTAATATTTATTTCTCTTACATCACATATGACTTTGGTCCAGTGGTTAAGGCACCAAGCTATAGCTGGGAGACGATGAGTTCTAGTCCCACCTTAGGCATGAAAGCTGGCTAGGTGACTTTGGGCCAATCAACAAGAGACGATGAGTTCTAGTCCCGCCTTGTGTATGAAAGCAGCTGGGTGACTTTGGGCCAATCAACAAGAGGCGATGAGTTCTAGTCCCGCCTTAGGCGTGAAAGCTGGCTAGGTGACTTTGGGCCAATCAACAAGAGACGATGAGTTCTAGTCCCGCCTTGTGTATGAAAGCAGCTGGGTGACTTTGGGCCAATCAACAAGAGGCGATGATTCTAGTCCCGCCTTAGGCATGAAAGCTGGCTAGGTGACTTTGGGCCAATCACCAGTAGACAATGAGTTTTAGTCCTGCCTTGGGTATGAAAGCAGTTGGGTGACTTTGGGCCAATCAACAAGAGGTGATGAGTTCTAGTCCCGCCTTAGGCGTGAAAGCTGGCTAGATGACTTTGGGCCAATCACCAGTAGACAATGAGTTTTAGTCCTGCCTTGGGTATGAAAGCAGCTGGGTGACTTTGGGCCAATCAACAAGAGACTATGAGTTCTAGTCCCATCTTAGGCATGAGAGCATGCAACTTTTATACAAAGACATGGATCTTCAGATAATGGGGAAAAAACCAAGGGTGAAAAATCCCAACGGTGCTTTTTCAAGAGACAACTGGACTTTCTGGTTTTTCTTTGAAGACGTTTCGCTTCTCATCCAAAGAAGCTTCTTCAGCTCTAATTGGATGGTGGGGAATGGAAGGATTTCATTGCAGACATTTGGTCATTCCCCTCCATCCAGTCAAGCTGAAGAAGCTTCTTTGGATGAGAAGCGAAACGTCTTCAAAGAAAAAACAGAAAGTCTAGTTGCCTCTTGAAAAAAAGCACCTTGGGGACAACCAGGACCTTGGATGACTTGAGAATCTCCATAGACAAGGGTAAAAAATTTCCCACGGTTCTGCCATCATCCTTTCTTCTCTTGCAACCGTCAAGAACAGTCAAGAACATCAAAACAAGAAAATGTCAAAACAAACTGTGAAGTACTCTGACACTGGAGAAAGTAAAATGGAGACCTTTTTCAGAGGGGAAGTAAAATTTGGGGAAACTGAAGGGCATGTCTGAGACTAGCATGAATGTATAAGAGGTACAATGATAGACGCATCATATAAATGATGGAGCACCCACAACTTCTGGTAGCAAGCTGTTCCACTGATTAATTGTTCTCACTGTCAGGAAATTTCTAGTTCTAGGTTGCTTCTCTCCTTGATTAGTTTCCATCCGTTCCTTCTTGTCCTGCCTTCAGGGGCTTTGGAGAATCGATTGATCCCCTCTCTCTCTTTTTTTTTTTTTTTGAGAAAATAGGTTGACACCTCCCCCGCCGCCTCTTCATTTGAATGTTCTTTCTGATTGCTTTTACTTGGTGGAAAGGCTCCTGGAATTGCCTCTAGGCCAGATGAGTGACACCAAAATTTTACAAGTAAATGAATCGGTTTATTTCAGTGGTGAAATCCATATTTTTTGACTACCGGTTTTGTGGACGTGCCTTGGTGGGCATGGTGTGGCTTGGTGGGTGTGGCTTGGTGGGCGTGGCAGGGGAAGGATACTGCAAAATCTCCACTCCCATCCCACTCCAGGGGGAAGGATATTGCAAAATTTCCATTCTCACCCCACTCCAGGGGGAAGGATATTGCAAAATCTCCATTCCCACCCCACTCCTGGGAAAAGGATATTGCAAAATCTCCATTCCCACCCCACTCCTGGGGAAAGGATATTGCAAAATCTCCATTCCCACCCCACTCTGGAGTCAGCCAGAGGTGGTATTTGCCGGTTCTCGAAACTACTCAAAATTTCCGCTACCGGTTCTCCGAACTGCTCAAAATTTCTGCTACCGGTTCTCCAGAACCTGTCGGAACCTGCTGGATTTCACCCCTGGTTTATTTGCATGGCACAGACAGGCCTGCTCTATTCAACAGGCCTCTGGAATGATTTTCACCGATGTATTTATTCAAGTTCAGTGTCTAAACAGCCGACTGCCTCCCTCCCTTCCCTTCCCCTCCCTCCCTGCCTCCGTTCCCCTTCAGCTTCTCATTTAATATTTGAGCAAAGTTGCTTTCTGAAATAGGAATTACACTCCTGAACAAAAGCAAGATAAAATCAATACTTGTAACAGTTATTGCTAGCTGTGTAGTGTTTATAGATTTAAATATAGAAACAGTTTATTCTATGGTATTTATCAGTGTCAGGGGTAAGAAACCTGCAAGAGCAGGAAAAACAGTGGGTGCCTGACTATAAAACCGCAGGTTATCCAATTCGGTGTAATGGCTGATGTGGCTGAGCAAGCTGTTTAATTCAGAGGGCTAGATAGATATGCCCACCTAATGTTCCCATCCTTGGTGTCATAATGAGACATTAAAATATAAATTCTCGGGAGCTTCTCTGATAGTTTATGCTCAGGAACTTTCTGATTATAGCAGCTTTCACCCAACTTTCAAATCTATTGGACTAGAAATGCCATTTATAATATGCCTGGAGGACATCAAGTATAAACTTTAAGAGTTTCCATTCCTCTCTCTCTCTCTCTCTCTCTCCCTCCCTCCCTCCCTCTCTCTCCCCTCCCTCTGTCTCCTTTCTCCCTTCCTTCCCTTTCCCTTTTTTCTCCCTCCCTCTGTTCCTTCTCTCTCCTTTTTTCTCCTTCCTTTCCTTCCTCCCTTCTCCCTCCCTCCTCTCCCCTCCCCTCTCCTCTCCTCTTTTCTCCTCTCTCTCCTCCCTCCCTCCGTCCGTCTCCTTTCTCCCTTCCTTCCCTTTCCCTTTTTTCTCCCTCCCTCTGTTCCTTCTCTCTCCTTTTTTCTCCTTCCTTTCCTTCCTCCCTTCTCCCTCCCTCCTCTCCTCTCCCCTCCCCTCTCATTTCCTCTTTTCTCCTCTCTCTCCTCCCTCCCTCTGTCTCCTTTCTCCCTTCCTTCCCTTTCCCTTTCTTCTTCCTCCCTCTGTTCCTTCTCTCTCCTTTTTTCTCCTTCCTTTCCTTCCTCCCTTCTCCCTCCCTCCTCTCCTCTCCCCTCCCCTCTCATCTCCTCTTTTCTCCTCTCTCTCCTCCCTCCCTCCGTCCGTCTCCTTTCTCCCTTCCTTCCCTTTCCCTTTCTTCTTCCTCCCTCTGTTCCTTCTCTCTCCTTTTCTCTTCTTCCTTTCCGTCCTCCCTCCCTCTCTCTCTCCTCTCCTCTCTCTTCTTCTGTCCTTTCTCCCTCTTCCCCTCCCTCTCCATCCACAAGACTATATAACCATAAACCATTTGTCCCATTGAAAATCTCTTCCCATGTTTGAGCTCCAGAAATGACATGGTGGAGCGGAGGAAGTTTGGGGTCAAACATTTCAACCATGTACTAATTCCAATGGAGCTCCTGTCACACATTCCTGAGGGTGCCTTAGATAAACTGCACTCATATCAAAGATTGGGATCTGCCGCCAGTTCAAAAAGTCAGTTCACTCAAGGAAACTTGAAAAATGTCATCGCCAACAAATCAATAAGCATCCCTTGGCCAATTGCTCAGGCGTTCTAGGTGTGGACATAAGCCGTTTGATATCTTGCCGGCCCTCTATTCTTCAGGGAAGGAAGATAATCATCCTTTCTTCTATTTTTTTTTATCTTCCTTTGATAGTTCTGCCTCAGAGCCATCTTAAAAGTTTAGAGAAAGCAGCTGAAGTTTTCCACTTGGCATTAGAACATAGGGGACCCTATACCATGCCAGACAAATGGCTGTCCAGTCTCTTCTTAAAAATCTCCAGGAATGGAGCAAGCCATTCCATTGGTTTATTGTTCTCACGGTCAGGAAATTTCTCCTTAGTTCTAGGTTGCTTCTCTCCTTGATACTCCCTTGGGTACTTTGGAGAATAGGTGGATCTTCTCTCTCTCTTTTTTTTTTTTAATTTGATTTATATGCCGCCCTTCTCCGAAGACTCAGGGCGGCTTACAATGTGCTCAGCAATAGCCTTCATCCTTTTGTATATTTATACAAAGTCAGCTTATTGCCCCCACAAACTGGGTCCTCATTTCACCTACCTTAGAAAGGATGGAAGGCTGAGTCAACCTTGAGCCTTGGCGAGATTCGAACCCTGCAGTAATTGCAGGCAGCTGGTCTTAATAACCAGCTTAATAACAGGGTGCCTTAAACCCCTGTACTACCAAGGCTCTTCTTTGTGGCAGTCCCTCAAATACTGGAACACTGTTATCATGTCACCCCTGCTCCTTCTCACTAGACTAGACACACCCAATTCCTGCAACCGTTCTTCATATGTTTTAGCCTCCAATCCCCTAATCCTCTTTGAGAGTTGTGATCCTTGATGCCATACCATAGCAATGACAATAGCACTTAGACTTGTATACCACTACACAGTGCTTTACAGCCCTCCCTAAGCAGTTCACGGGTCAGCATCTTGCCCCCAACAATCTGGGTTCTCATTTTACTGACCTCAGAAGGATGGAAGACCGAGTCAACCTTGAGTTGGGCTGGAGGATGGATGGATGGATGGATGAATGGATGGATGGATAGGGAAGGGAAGGGAGGGAGGGAGGGACGGAGGAAGGAAGGAAGGAAGGAAGGAAGGAAGGAAGGAAGGAAGGAAGGAAGGAAGGAAGGAAGGAAGGAAAGTAGCTACAGCACTTACACTTATATACTGCTTCACAGAGCTTCACAGCCCTCTCTAAGTGGTTTACAGAGTCAGCCTCTTGCCCCCAACATATCTGGGTCCTCATTTTACCCACCTCAGAAGGATGGAAGGCTGGGTCAACCTTGAGCCTGGTGAGATTCGAACTGCCAAATTGCAGGCAGCCAGCAGCCAGCAGTCAGCAGAAGTAACCTGCAGTACTGCACTTTAACCACTGTGCCACCGCGACTCATTGCTGTACGTTTGCTGGGTTGCAAATAACGTCCTTTTCATTTTACGATGACAATCTGAAAGGACGAAAATGATGCAAAGCTGGCGTTTCAACTTTTTCCCCCCTTTCTTTGTTTAACTGCAAAAAAAGAAGTGCTTGGAAGGGTTGGGTGGTGTCAAAGTCGGAAGAGCACGTAGGTTATTAATTTCATTTAGTAGGGATGAATAGGGAACGATATTAAGGACAATTAACGATGAAGATTTTCATCCATATAAATGCACCAAGATCGCTTCGAAAGCTATTTAGTTAATTGATCTATAAAAAAAAAAAAAGCTTGATTCACGATCAGTGGATAGGCAAATTAATCTTCATTTGAAGCTTGAAAACAAATCTGGACAATAAGCTTGGGCTAAGGAAATACTTCGTGAACTTAGCATCAGAACCCTGTCCTCAACAGGTTTACGTACTTTTACCCCTCCTCCCAATATATTTACAATCCTCCTTATGTTTAGTTTTAATGGGCTTTAATCTTCCTCCTTTTCTCTCATTCATATAGTGCAGTGTTGGCGAACCGAGTGCCGAAACGGGAGAGCGTGCGCATGGGTAGATGGGGAGCGGCGGAAACCAGAAGAGCAACTCCTTGGTGCACATGTGCGGGAGCGCTGAAAACTGGAAATATATATATATATATATATGTATATATATATATACACATACATATATATATATATATACACATATATATATATGTATATATATATATACACATACATATATATATATATATATATACATATATATATATACATACATACATACATACATACATACATACATACATACATACATATATATATATATATATATATATATATATATATATATATATATATATATATGTTTTATGAGGTTTTCGCAGGTATTTGTATGTAGGTCTTTGGTTATTCGGGTTTTCTCCTGCGTAAAATTGGAATCGCCAAGGTACTTCCAATTTTACGCGGAACAAAACCCGAATAACCAAAGACATATATGTGTGGGTGTGTGTGGGTGTGTGGGTGTATATAAATTTATATTTGCTGATAAAGAAAATAAAGGGAGACTAGTATAAATCTATTTCAAGCTATTTAGCTCTCATCGCCTAGCTATACCCTTACTCGGATTCGAACTTGGGCTGCCTGCATATTAGGTAGTTGTATTAACCTCTGGCTCACAGACTGCCTGCCTCCAACACAGAGCCCTCGTCCGAGCCTTCCCCAGACTGCAAGATTGGCTCATGTTCCTCCCCAGCCTCCTCACTGTCTGACTCTGCTGCCAACTCTGCAGGCTGCTTGCGGACCTCAACATTCTTCAGGCAAACTTGCTATCAGTGGGGTGTCTCCTCAAAGGAATCCCCTTTCCTCATTTTTAATTTTTTCTTCCCCAAAGGGAAAAAAAGGATAACATGAACAGAGAATCTTGTTCCTTTGTTTCCCTACCATCTTTAGAGGAGACCACCAAGAGGAGAAAGAGCAGGATTAGAACGTTCTAGGATCCAGCAACTAGAGGCCTCTGCTTTGAGTATGGAACCCATGCCATCAATCCCCAGTAAATGTTTGTACAGGTACGCAAACCAGAGGTGGGCTGCTGGGGGTTCACAGGGGTTCGGGAGAACCTCTAGCTAAGATTCTGTGCAGTTCAGACAACCCCCCAAATCCCACTCATGGCTGGCCCCACCTACCCCACCCCGCCCTTCCCTGGAGTCCCCACACAGCCTGTTTTGGATGTAGGTAAGTGCAGGGTGTGTGCAGAGGCTCCGGGAGGGTGAAAAATAGACCTATCGGAAGTTTGTGAAGGCCGGAAATGGGCCTGTTTCCAGTCTCCAGAGGGCCTCCGGAGCCTGGGGAGGCCGTTTTCATTCTCCCAGAGGCTCGGGGAAAGCCTCCGGAGCCCAGGGAGGACAAAGACACCCCCCCTCCCACCATGGTGCAGGAGGCCGACTAGGCCACACCCAACATGGCCACACCCACCCAGCAACCGGGCAGAGAACTCCTTGCTAAAAATTTTGAAGCTCACCCCTGACTCAAACCCATGGGGCTTGTTGAAAGGTAGATGGAGACGGCCTTCAGAAGGTATCAAAGATACTGAGCAGCTTCCGCCTTCAACCCAAGGTAGTCCAGTGATGAGAATTGAGTTATGTGATCCAAAGAATAATCACTTCTCTGCTTTCTCTAAAGAAGAGCTTAAGGAAGACATTAATAGTCCTTAGAGGATGGTTCTAGTAGCCTGGCAGTTACCTTGCCGAACCTGGATAATGAAAGTCTGTGCAGCTTAATTAAGGTAGTTAGATTTAGCGATGTAATTGAACTGCACTGTGTCCTCTTGCAGCATCTAAATCCATTGGAAAGAGTAAATAACCGTGCCCTTGATGTTCGGATGGTCAACAATCAAGCGTCTAGACATACTGAAACGATATACTGTGGAGTGTATATTGATTAGCCTTTTAAAGCTGCAGAAGGTAAATGGGCATACCTGTCGCTCTTTAAAGGTTTGTTCCAAAGATATTTCTTTCTAATTAAGCAAAATAGCAATAAAAACGTTCCAGTGCAAAATTGCAGCTGGCGTTCAAAAATTCGCAAAGGGTTGAGGAAGGGCTCCAGTGCCACCTAGGGGTCACTCCTGGGCATGTTGCTAAGCAACAAACTCTGATGCAAGGAAGTTGGTGCCCCCCCCCCAAAAAAATTGTTCCTTCTTGCTTCAATTCAGTTTGAAGAGGCATAAAGTTTGCACAAAGGACTTGCGGTAAGCATTTCCCTGCATATTACTGAGGACTTCAGATATTTCTCTCACCCATGCTCTGTTTTCCAGAAATAGACATCTATTTCAAAAATAGACATCAAAGTTGGGTTCCTTCAAAGTAAAACGATATGAGTCATTCTTAAGCTTTCTTTAGTGGTTGGAGATTCGTAGGGATTCATCCGGTCCTTGAATATTCGTTTCTCCACCAAATTACGATCTTGGCTTGTTGTTCACCACTCCTAGTTTAGATGATTGCGGTGACTTTGGTTGATGCATTCAGATGGTCATTCCAAAGGTTGGAAATTGCCTTGCCACAAATTCTTCTACGGCTATCCCTAAGCTGTCATTACTCTGTATACGAGGGAAAAAAGACCAGAAAATAACTGAAATTGTCCAGTGGTACTGATGGAGGAGAGCTATGTGGAGCTAATCAAGGATTTAGGGCAGTCTTCAAACTGGTAATACTCCATTCCCTGGCATCTCAGATCAATATTCATAATATTCTGCTTTACTAAATTACTGGGGAGAGTTTACAAAGTTCTGAAAAATCAGCAACTTCTGTTAAAGTTTGCCTCATATTTTCAATTTTGTACACAAGTATCTTGTGCAGTGGCTAACTGAGTGGTGGCTCAGTGGCTAAGACGCTGAGCTTGTCAATCGAAAGGTCGGCAGTTCAGCGGTTCAAATTCCTAGTGCCGCATAATGGGGTGAGCTCCCATTACTTGTTCCCGCTTCTGCCAACCTAGCAGTTTGAAAGCACATAAAAAATGCCAGTAGAAAAATAGGGACCATCTTTGGTGGGAAGGTAACAGCGTTCCATGCGCCTTTGGCGTTGAGTCATGCCGGCTACATGACCACGGAGACGTCTTTGGACAACGCTGGCTGTTCGGCTTTGAAACGGAGATGAGTACCGCCCCCTAGAGTCGGGAACGACTAGCACGTATGTGCGAGGGGAACCTTTACCTTTTCTCTTTATGCTTTCTCTTGGGAAAATGTATTCGAACAGTCCTTTTCTCTCCACACCTTTCCATTAGGTGTTCCATTTCCAAAAATTGATTGTTTTAAATACTATGAGTTCTTTCATTTCACATTAACTTGAATTGAAGTTTGCAGAATACAAAGTCACTGGTTTTTACAAAACCTCTTCTGGTAACTTGAGCTTATCAATGTGCGTGCGTGCACACACACACACATTACACGAACCCTGTTTAGAGTTGCCACTTGCGGTTGCTGTGAATTTTGAAATGTTGATTTTAAAAGAGTCTATGATGCATTATTATTATTTTTATCTCCCACTTATTGCCTACACAGGAGTCTCTTGAAAATTTCAGTCAAGAGGGTCAGGGTGCTTTGCCAGAAGAGCAGGATGGAAATGTAATAAATAAATAAACATAGTTTTAAATGCATCAAATTAGCTATGAGATGTGAAGCACATTGATTCCATCTGAAGCTCTACAAAATAGCAGGGCAGGCAATTTTATCAAATCGGAGGTTGCCTTGGTAAGTTCTCATAAACACCGGCACCATTTTCCTCGTTTAGAAAAGAGAAATGCAGCCTGGGTAATAGGAACAGGGTCAGTGAGCAATTAAATTTTAATTGAGCATAAGAGAACATCCACTTGCTGTAACTTACAACCAAACTGCCTAAAAAAACTACCCTCCCAACAATTATATTTATTCCCCCCCCCCGCCTTTTCCTGAAAGGCACAAAAAGGACACCGTCAGTGAGAACAGTCAGACAACACTTCGTCACAACCATCATTTACAATCACAGGGGAACGGTGAAAACAGCAGCAAAAATTTATGGCAATAGAATGAAGCTTGATTGGAAGGAGGTGTTAAGATGGGTACAAGCTTAGAATCCTGCCACTGCAGAAAGTGGCACTGGCCAGACTTTCCCCAGAATACCTGAAGTCTTATCTGACCAATACAGATTAACATAGTTGGAAGGGACCTTGTAGGTCATCTAAAAACCCCTGCCCAAGCAAACCCTACAACATTTTTGACAGATGGCAGTCTAGTCTCTTCTTGAAAGCTTCCAGTGATGAAGCTCCCACAACTTCCAAAGGCAACTTCTGTTCCATTGGTTGATTGTTCTCATTGTCAGAAAATTTCTCTTTATTTCTAGATTGAATCTCTCCTTGTTCAGTTTCCATTCATTATTCCTTGTCTGGCCTTCAGATGCCTTGGAAAATAGCTTGACCCCTTCCTCTCTGGGGCAACCCTTCAAATATTGGAACAATGCTATCCTGTCTCCCCTGATCCTTCTCTTCGTTAGACTAGACATACCTAGTTCCTGGAACCGTTCTTCATGTGTTTTAGCCTCCAGTTCCCCTAATCATCCTGGTTGCTCTTCCCTGCACCCTTTCTAGAGTCTCAACATCTTTTTTATAGTGTGGTGACCAAAACTGGATGCAGTACTCTAGGTGTGGTCTTACTATTTATTTATTAATTCAATTTGTATGCCCCCCACTCTCCAAAGACTCAGGGCAGCTAAGGCTTCATAGAGTGGATTAGTACCCAAGAGATTCTCCCAAGAGAATGCAGTCAATCTGGCTAGATTATTTATTTATTTATTTATTTATTTATTTATTTATTTATTTATTTATTTATTTATTTATTTATTTATTTATTTATTTATTTATTTATTTATTTATTTATTTATTTATTTATTTATTTATTTATTGGTTCGATTTATATGCCGCCCTTCTCCAGAGACTCGGGGTGGCTTACAATGTATTAAGCAATAGTTTTCATACTTTTTTTGTATATACCTGCATAGTATGGCTTTCGGGGGCCCCTAAGCGGTGTTCTTTTTATACAAAGTCAGCTTATTGCCCCCACAATCCGGGTCCTCATTTTACCTACCTCGGAAGGATGGAAGGCTGAGTCAACCTTGAGCCTGGTGAGATTTGAACTTGCAGTTATTGCAGGCAGCTGGCAGCTAAGTGCTATTTAACAGCACTTTAGTCCACTGCGCCACCAAGGCTCCTTGGTGGTGCAGACAAATAACAGACAAAAGCAATCAGAATCACACATAAAAGAGTCACAAAGGGAGGTTTTATTGTTTAATTTAATTTAATTTAATTTAATTTAATTTCCAATTTATATACCGTCCTTCTCCCTGAGGACTCAGGGCGGTGTACAGCCAAGATAAGAACATAGAATACAAATATTAAAAACAGTTAAAATATATATAAATTTGGCCCGAAAGTTAAGAAACCACAAACTGATTAAAAGAATTTAAAAATTTCTTCTTTGTTAGTCACCTATGTTACAAGAATCTCACCAGACCAACTACATTCTCTTGGAAAATGTCAAATAAAAGGCTTCAAGGATTATGGGGGACAAAGATTCTAAGCTCGACCCCATTCGTTCTTTTCACTCGACCAGAGATGGTATTCAGCAGGTTCTGACCAGTTCTGGAGAACCAGTAGTGGAAACTTTGAACTGGTAAGTACCACCTCTGACTGATCCTGCTCCCAACTATTCTCTGCCTCCCGAGTCCCGGCTGATCGGGAGGAAATGGGGATTTTGCAGTAACCTTCCCCTGGAGTGGGGAGGGAATGGAGATTTTACAGCATCCTTCCCCTGCCATGCCCACCAAGCCACGCCCACCAAACCATGCCACACTCACCACAGAACCGGCAGTAAAAAAAATTGAATCCCACCACTGCACTAAACTATACATAGCCAATTCCTATTGATATACGATTAATCAAGACCCCTTCCAACTCTGTTATTCTATGTTCTATTAATCAAATGGATCCTATTGATATAAGATTAACCAAATTCATGTCTCCTCTCATTGGCCAATGGTAGCAGACGACCGTCTTCTCTAAGAGCCAAAGCATCCCCAAAATTATATGCTGATGGCATCCTCGGAAACCTGCTGACATTCAGGGAGCTTTTGACTGCGGCCCAGATATGAAATTCCAGCTTTGTGTCATCTACATAGGCATGCTTTTCTCGGAGTTGTTGGGGGGGGGAGTTTTTTGTCTCTCTGCAGCTGTTAAAAGGTCAGAGGTAATCAGATAAGCCAGGACGGATGTTATATGTCACTATAATTGACTTGAGCTATTGTAACGCAGGCCCGGGAAAGGCAAAGAGGAAAGAAGTGTCAAGGGAGGCATATAAGGAGATAGTAAAGATGTCCCATTATTAGGAAAAAGTGGGCACCCTGGAGCGAGCGGATGCTCTCCCAACAATTTGTGTCAATGAAGAAATGTGGTGGCATAAAAAGGAAACCAAAAATATATATCAGGAGTTATCTTTCATGGTAGAGTACTTCCATAGCCTTGAGCGGAAAGATAAGGGGTATCAAATCGAGGGATGATGATTGGCTTATTGTGGCTTATCTGGGTGGTGGTGTTACATGAAGGAAGTTTGAATTAGAAAGAGGCAAAACAGGGACAAGTTCCAAGTCTCTTATCGCTTGGAAACACCAGCTGTTATATGGTATCGTTGGTGCTCCCTCAGCTTGGTTGTTTTCTTGCAAGTGTTTCATTACCAAGCTAGGAAGCATCATCGGTGCCAAAAGGGTGAAGGGTTAACTCCCTGTTTATATACAGTAACTTGCCCTGCCATTTTTGGTAGAGAAGATGTTATCTCATTAATTTATTTGCGCTATGGAGTCCTTGGTGCTCTCTGAGCTTGGTGGTTTTCTTGCAGATGTTTCATGGCCCAAACTAGGTAACACCATCAGTGCAAGAAGGGAGTGGGGAGGAGGAAGAGGAGGACGGTGGGGTCTAGACACAAGAACAGTTTTTTCCCGAACGCCATCACTCTGCTAAACAAATAATTCCCTCAACACTGTCAAACTATTCACTAAATCTGCATTACTATTAATCTTCTCATCGTTCCTATTACCCATCTCCTCCCACTTATGGCTGTATTACTGTAACCTTGTTGCTGGTGTCCTTATGATTTATATTGACTGTTTCCCTATGACTATCATTAAGTGTTGTACCTTATGATTCTTGACGAATGTATCTTTTCTTTCATGTACACTGAGAGCTTATGCACCGGAGATAAATTCCTTGTGTGTCCAATCACACTTGGCCAATAAAGAATTCTATTCTATTCTATTCTATTCTATTCTATTCTATTCTATTCTATTCTATTCTATTCTATTCTATTCTATTCTCTCTGAGCTTGGTGGTTTTCCTGCAGATGTTTCATGACCCAACTAGGTAGCATCATCAGTTAGAAGGAAATGAGGTTAACTCCCTGTTTCTACAGAAGTATATCGGTGCTAGAAGAGAGTAGGGTTTGCTCTCTTTTTATATACTAATGGCTTGTCTTGTCAGCATTGGTGGGAGTGTTCTTGGTGGGTTTTTTAATTACAAAATTGTTTGTCTAAGTTGGTAGTTCTTCAATTGGGGTATTGTTTCAGAGAATACCAAGGGTGTTATGGGCTGCCGCTGGTCAGTGGAGCTGGCAGCAGAGTCAGACAATGAGGAGGTTGGGGAGGAACGTGGGCCAGTTCTGGGGGCTGGGGAAAGCTCAGACGAGGGCTCTGCGTCAGGGCAGAGAGGGAGCTAGACAGCAGCAAGGCAGGGGAACAGCTGGAGCTCATTCCCAGTGTGTGCATTTGCAGAGCTGCCAGAAGACAAGAACAACTCAGAAAGCAGGGTCGACTCAGGAGTAAAGCCACACTTTGGAGGTGATTGGCCCCTCCCACAGGAAATAAAAGAGGAGCGAACAGGGAGTGGGTTTTTGCAGGAAACAATGTGTTCATTCCGTGACTCTGAGAGACTCTGTGTCAGGTTTTGCCTTGTACTGCAGTTACATGGCAACTTGCCAAATGAGATAAGGTATGTTGAGAAATATTCCTTTGAAAAACTGTTTGGACAAACCTTGCTGACTGTGAATGAACATAATTCCCAGTCGTGTAAATAAAAGAGGTTTTGCTGGGATCAATTCCTACCTCCTGCTTGTTAAGGGAGCCTAGGTCAGAACAAAAGATGCCACAGTTCAACCTTGAACTACAACTATTCTGTTCTAGCAGTACTAGCTGTTGTGTCAGCACTGGACAGCGCCTTCTTTCTCTTTCTAACTAATACTCTTTTATACTCTTACTGTGAACCGGTTTTCAAAAAGGGGGCTTACGACTGAACCTTAAGCCTGCATAAAGTCAGCTCAAGCTCCAGATGCATACTTAGGGCGATAAAGGATATCATTCTGAAAAGTTGGTGGTTATGCAGCAGAGCTTGGAGAAAGCAAAGTAACATTTCTAAAAAGGAGAACTGGCTGTTTTTTTTGTTTGTTTGTTTTTTTTAAAACTTTGCTTATATGTTCTGCAATAAACTTGCACCCCCTTCCTAAGGAGTCTCGTGTCTTCTTTTCCTTATGCAATAGGATGTCTGCCAGCTTTGTTTAAAGGTTTCAGTGGCCCCCATACCCGAAGTAGCATTATAATTGGCAACTTCATTAGCACCATCTCCAGAAGTGTCAAGGATTCAAGGCACAACAGAGAGAGATAATACATTGAAAATGGGTTTCCTGGGAGAATTGCATTGTTTCCAAGTGTGGATGTAAGCAGCCAACATCAAATAACCATTAGTTCCTCCTATCACAGTCGCCGAACATTTTCAAACTGCTTCTCCCTCGACCAACATTAAGTAAGCAGTCATTCAGCCTCGCAATTCGCAGGGGTTTGCTTGCCCGAGTCTTTAGATGTGAGTGTCTCCTTTTAAACCCTCCTTCATTTAAACTTTCCCTAAAGAAAGAGGGACTAAAAAAAAAGGGACATGGTGGCTCAGTGGCTAAGGCGCTGAGCTTGTCAATCAAAAGGTCGGCAGTTCAGCAGTTCGAATCCCTAGTGCTTTTTTTTTTTAATTTTTAAAAGCATTTTTTCTACAACCTCTTCGGCCGAAGAGGTTGTACATAAATATTTTTAAAAGGCTCTGATGATCCCAGCTGAGTTGCCTGATCGTCAGAGGCTTTTAAAAGCATTTTTTTCTGCAACCTCTTCAGCGGAAGAGCTTGTAGAAAAAATGCTTTTTAAAAAAAAAAAAAGCCTCTGATGATCGCGCGGCTCAGCTGGGCATGTGGGGGGGGCACAGGGAGTTTTGCTACCAGTTCTCCGAACCATCCACCGCCATCGCTACCAGATCGGGTGATCCGGTCCGAACCGGGAGCATTTCACCCCTGCTTCAACCTACTCCAACCACTACTGGTTTAACTTGACATAGTATTGTAAAACCACTAGGAAAAAGCAGACGATAGTCCCACAATTCCAAGGGGTTTTTGGGTGGGAGCTAAAGGGGGCAATTTTCTTTGGCAGTGCCAAAGGTTCAGCCTTCTGACCAAGATCCGAGTCAATCCCTCAAATTTTTTGGAATGCGTATCTCTGAAGCTTTTCCTTGACGCCATCTTTTTATTCCTTTTCCTTAATTTTGTGGCTACTTTGTGCTACTTCTTGTTGACTTTGGTGGTTCCGCAGGGCTCCTCTCAGGATTTTATCAGACTTTGGATGTTTTCATTTCCTTCCACGTTCTATGTAAGCTGCCGAGAATTGAAGCAAAAAGTGTAGCAAACGAACAGACACATATTTATAGAGGAAATCTTTTAATGGGGGGATTTGTCCTATTTTGCATTTCCAGAGCTAACACAAGAACGGAAGCTGTTTGCTGAAAACCTATTTGCTCTTCTTGGGTTTTTCAACATTTTTGCCCCGTTTGTCAGAGTTTTATGTGGATGGTACCGATGTGTGAGACACAGTGAATAAATAACCTGCCAGCCATGTTTGCTGCTTGTTACGCTTATTCCCTAAACAAAGTCACCCAACATGTGACAATGTGAAAAAGCTAATTAAAGTAATTGCTCCTTTAGATTCCATAAAAATGCATTATGTTTAAGCTGCAGTAAGTGCAGCTAAACGTTTCCTGGAATTGGTGATCAGTCTTACATCACTGAATAGGTATTTTGGCTCATTCTTGTATGGCAAAGGGTTGCTTCCGCTTAGCAACATTAGGGTCTTTTCTAGCATCAGCTGATCTTAACGGGTCCTACTGTAACATTTCTATGATGCTTCGCTTGGCCGTTCCAATGAGATTTGTGTCTCATGAACTTGTTGTAACTCAGGCCCAAGTAGGTATCATCAGGAGCAATCAGTTCTAAACAAACAGATTTTATTAGAACAGCTGAGAATTAACTCATTCTCAGCGTAGTCCAAACTAATTCAAAACAAATTCTTCATAACACAGTTCTTCAGCCTTATCACCAACCTAGGTCTACTTTGGCAACTTGCCAAAGCCTTTTCTTTGGCAAAAGTTCAGAAACAAGAGACGCCGACGAGAAATAAATGCAGCAAGACAAGAAACAAATCTATCAACATTGCTTTCTGACAAAGAGCCCAAGAGCCGTTGCTGGTTTTTTTAAGCCTTATGGGAGGGGCCAATCATCTCTTGGCCTTACTCCCAAGTTGTCCTTTTTGCTTTAGCTGCTCTTGCCTTCTGGCAGCTCTTTTCATGCAAATGGTTATCCAACACCTTCTTAAAAACTTTCACTCTTGGCGCATTCACAACTTCTGGAGGCAAGTTGTTCCACTGATTAATTGTTCTAACTGTCAGGAAATTCCTCCTTAGTTCTAAGCTGCTTCTCTCCTTTATTGGTTTCCACCTGTTGCTTCTTGTCCTACCCTCAAGTGTTTTGGAGAATAGCTTGACTCCCTCTTCTTTGTGGCAGCCCCTGAGATGTTGGAACACTGCTATCATGTCTCCTCTAGTCCTTCTTTTCATCAGACTAAACCAGGGGTCAGCAACCTGCGGCTCTGGAGCCGCATGTGGCTCTTCCACCCCTCTGCTGCAGCTCCCTGTTATTCAAAATATGCATCACAACCGCCAATGTGTGACACCAGCCGGCACGCAATTTATTGAGCTTTTTGACCACCGGTAGGCCAACCATGGATAAATCCAAGATAAGAAAAGTTTCAGAAGAAAACAGAACATTTATTTCAACTACATATACTAGTTTTGTGGCCGCTCAAGAAATAGTCAGGCACGGGAAGGGTTTTGTGGCTTCCGGTGTTTTTTTTTTCTGTGGGAAACGGGTCCAAATGGCTCTTTGAGTGTTTAAGGTTGCAGATCCCTGGACTAAACATATCCAGTTCCTGCAACCGTTCTTCCTATCTTTTAGCCTCCAGTCCCCTAATTGTTGCTCTAGATATTCATAATGAGATTCTTTTCAGAGGAACATTATCCATAGGATTGCATACTCAGCCCTGAACCGGATGGCCCAAATCAGCCATTAATTTCCTTTCAATAAATCTGCGTAATAAATATGAACAGGCTACTCGCCTTCTCTTCTTTCTTCCAGAGCTGGCTGACTTAGAAGTGGTTCTTAAATCAGCGTTTGAACAAGAGAAACCTCCTAAAATCTAATTGCTGCACATTAGCATTGCATCACCTCGGATATATTTATTCCCAGCTGTTTCCCGTCCCCTCAACGAATAGCCAAACCTCCATAATGGCAGAGGCAGATGCATTACGCTTTCTACAGAGTAGGACACATGCTGTGAAGTCTATCTTTGTTTCTTTTGTAGGGTTTACAGATGTTGGATACACAGGAGGACATTTTCCCCTAATCGCTAAAAGCTCCTGTAGGTGCAGAGATGTCTTTTATCACTGCTGTAGAACCTCATCTGCTTTCTTGAAAACCCAAGAGGAAAAAACAACAAGAAGAAATCGCTTCTTTTCATTATTGTACACACCAATTTGCATAAACGCTTCTGCCAAGCTCTGTCCATATCGTCACTGACATGCTAAATCGGATTTCACAGCTGGTTATTGTTAGTTCTCTGTCTTTGTGGCGTCCGCTTCTAGCAAATGAGATACAGCAATAGCACTTAGACTTATATACCGCTTCACAGTGCTATAACTCTGTTATTCTATTCTATTCTATTCTATTCTATTCTGTTCTGTTCTGTTCTATTTTCTTTTCTAGTCTATTCTAGTCTATTCTATATTCTATATTCTATTCTATTCTACATTATATTATTCTATTCTTTTAAATGCTATTCTATATTCTATTCTATTCTATTCTATTCCATTCCATTCCATTCCATTCCATTCCATTCCATTCCATTCCATTCCATTCCATTCCATTCCATTCTATAATCTATTCTATTCTATCCTATCCTATCCTATTCTTTTTCTATATTCTATTGTCTATATCCTATTCTATTCTATTCTACCTTATATTATTCTCTTCTCTCTTCTCTCTTCTATTCTTTTTCTCTCTTCTCTTCTCTTCTCTTCTCTTCTCTTCTCTTCTCTTCTCTTCTTCTATCTATTCTATATTCTATTCTATCCTATTCTTTTTCTATATTCATTTTTTATATCTTATCCTATTCTATTATTTATTTATTTATTAAATTTTTATACCGCCCTTCTCCCGAAGGACTCCGGGCGGTGCACAACCACGATAAAACCAACAGTAAATAAAAATTAAAATTAATTAAAACAAATTAAATAATCTGGTTGAGAACATAATTAAAAACTAAAATTTCCCAATTAAAATTCAAATTTTTTTAGGGTTCTACATTTTATTATTCTCTTCTCTATTCTCTTCTATTCTCTATTCTCTTCTATTCTCTATTCTATTCTATCCTTTTTCTCTATTCTATTCTATTCCATTTTATCCGATTCCATCCCATCCCATCCCATCCCATTCTAGAAATGCCGTGGATTGAACTCGTCGCTCTGAGTTTGAGAAGCTAGTGTTCCAGCCAAGTATTATGAATCCCTCTTTTAGAAATGACCTTGATCAAGCAACAGCCTTTTGGGTCTAAACCCATCGTTATTGATTCAAATTCACTTGTACGTGTCGGTTCTTATGATTTAAGGTTACAAACCCAATGCATCTTTGTTCTGTGGCCCGGAGCAAATAGTTTTGTTCCTTCCTGTGATGAAGTTAATGAAGGAAATAGCAGGCCCTATTATAAGGGGGAGAACAAGAGGAAACAATCGGCCAGAAACCTGAACCAATGAAAGGCTTTTATTAACATAGCAAGATTCAGTCAAGGGGGATGTTTCTGAGCAAGTACTCCTTTCAACCTTGTTTTCCTGTGATTTGCTTACAAGTTCTCTCTTAATTTTAGACAGCTTTATTAAGTGACACTTCTCCCTACAATGCATCCCATGATAGATGCAAAAGAGGCCTTTCTGTTTTATTTCTTTCTCTAGAGGCAGTATTTTCTTCTTCTTCTTTTGTTTCCAAATCGGTAGCAACCCTGACATTATTAGATGATTGTATATTGCTTTTTGTTTGTGTGTTTATTCTATGCTGATTTCAAGGACCAGCACGGAGGTATTGTGTATCGTGCATTGTTAAACGGGATTTTTCGCATACTTCCCCCTGCCTCCCTGCTCTTTCCTTCCCCCCAGAAATGTTCTTGAGTGCTGGAGGGCACAGATCAGAGGGGAGAGTTGTTTCTCAAAAGCCAACTAATGACAGAAAGAGAGATACTTCAAAAGGGAAAGGGAGGGAAATGGAGGGGAGGGGAAGACAGGGGAGGGCAGGGAAAAGGAAGAGAAAGAAAAAGAAAAAGAAAAAGAAAAAGAAAAAGAAAAAGAAAGAAAGGAAGGAAGGAAGGAAGGAAGGAAGGAAGGAAGGAAGGAAGGAAGGAAGGAAGGGGGGAGGGGAAGAAGAAGAGAAAGAAAAAGAGGAAGAAGAGGAAGAGGAGGAGGAGGAAGAAGAAGAAAAGGAGAAGGAAAAGGAGAAGGGGAGGAGGAGGGAGAGGGGGAGGGAGAGGGAGAGGGAGAGGGAGGGGGAGGTGAAAAGGAAGAAGAAGAAGAAGAAGAAGAAGAAGAAGAAGAAGAAGAAGAAGAGGAGGAGGAGGAGGAGGAGGAGGAGGAGGAGGAGGAGGAGGACGAGGAGGAGGAGGAGGAGGAGGAGGAGGACAAGGAGGAGGAGGACGAGGAGGAGGAGGAGGAAGGGGAAGGGGAAGGGGAAGGGGAAGGGGAAGGGGAAGGGAGGGAGGAGGGAGAGGGAGAGGGGAAGAAGAAGAGGAAGAGGAAGAGGAAAAAGAGGAAGAGGAGGAGGAGGAGGTAGAAGGAGGAGGAGGAGGAAAGAAAGAAAGAAAGGAAGGAAGGAAGGAAGGAAGGAAGGAAGGAAGGAAGGAAGGAAGGAAGGAAGGAAGGAAGGAAGGAAGAAAATTTGACTGTCAGGTGCAAGCAACCAGAACCACTTTTGAATAGGCCCAAACAGATATTTGTTTGTTGATCGCCTCTATTATAAGAATCTTGCAAAGCTACCTGCCTTCCCTTGAGAAAAGACAGATATTGACCAAAATGTTTAACCCCAGAGGACTTTTTGCCCCTTTTTCAAAATTAGGCACTTTTACTCAATCATTAATCCAGACTTTCTACTCAAAATTCTCCCCATTCACCCACAAATAAGAGCCTCCTGCTCAGGGGTGGGTTCTACTTACCTTTACTACTGGTTTGCAACAGGGCCGCGCTCGCGCGCACATGCACTCTTCTGCGCAGAAGCGTTTTGATGACATCAGGATCAGTGGGCGGAGCCTCTCGCCAGTTTTACTACCGGTTCTATAGAACCGGTGCGAACCGGGGGCAACCCATCACTGCTCCTGCTGAATAAAGCTCTTACACGGTATCCTTTTTTCTAACAGGGAAGGATAGAAATTTACAGCCATTCACAATGATTATTTTATATTTTTTCCCCCACGTGCTCCTAAACAACACAATTCTCCTGCAATGGACCTCAGATTTGTAAAAAAGAAATGTTCGCCGTGTTCTTCTGCTATTCTAAGAATCGGATAATTGTTGATTGTTTTGGGTCATTGCCTACCTATATCTGAAATTATAATCACCGGTTCCTTTTATTCCACTGCTTTGCATTTTTACCTGTTGTTAACTTTGTGTTGTGGCTGTTTTCCAAAGAGAAAAGTTGCTTTCCTTTCTAAGAAAATAAACCTGGGGTTATTTACGTAATGCAATGTTGCCACCTAGTGAAATAACCGTGATTGGGCGATTTTAAGTCCTGGTGTGCTTAACCCCTTACAACCCAGTGGTGAAATCTGAACCGGTTTACTACCGGTTCACTGGCTATGCCTGTGCAGTGCACACCACGCACCAAATGCGAGGTGCGCTCACACACTGCACGCCAAAAGGAGGCATGCGGTAAGTAAAAGGAAACATGCGGGGGGTGATCAGCTGTGGTGCACAATCTTTTTTTTAACTTTTAAAAGCATTGCTTTTAAAAGTTTTTTAAAAAAGACTCTGACGATTGCGCTGCTCAGCTGAGGCTTTTTTTTAACCTTTTAAAAGCATTTTTTCTACAACCTCTTCGGCCGAAGAGGTTGTAGAAAAAATGCTTTTAAAAGGCTCTGACGATCCCAGATGAGCTGCGCGATCATCAGAGGGTTTTTTTTTTTACTTTTAAAAGCATTTTTTCTACAACCTCTTGCTTTTAAAAGTAAAAAAAAAACCTCTGACAATCACGCTGCTCAGCTGGGATCATCAGAGGCTTTTTTTTTTTAACTTTTAAAAGCATTTCTTTTCTACAACCTCTTGCTTTTAAAAGTTAAAAAAAAAACCTCTGATGATCGCACGACTCAGCTGGGCATGAGGGGGGGCAGGGATTTTTGCTACCGGTTCTCTGAACCACCCGCTGCCATCACTACCGGATCAGGTGATCTGGTCTGAACTGGGAGCATTTCACCCCTGTTATTCTATTCTATTCTATTCTATTCTATTCTATTCTATTCTATTCTATTCTATTCTATTCTATTCTATTCTATTCTATTCTATTCTATTCTCTATTTATTCCAGTCTTCCTATTCTATTCTGTTCTTATTTTGTTCTTATTCTATTCTATTCTATTCTATTCTATTCTATTCTATTCTATTCTATTCTATTCTATTCTATTCTCTATTTATTCCAGTCTTCCTATTCTATTCTGTTCTTATTTTGTTCTTATTCTATTCTATTCTATTCTATTCTATTCTATTCTATTCTATTCTATTCTATTCTATTCTATTCTATTCATAGAATTTCCCCAGCCTTGTATTGGGAGATGCCAAAAGGGCCATTCTGCCTCGGAATGCTGGGAATTGTAGTTCTAATACAACAATTCTAATTGTAGTTCTAATGTTTGCAACATAGCAGGTGCTTCTGTTTCCCTTCCTTGTATCTGGAAAAATTGACTTCAGAGAATTCTATGCAACTCAGAAAGGGAATTATCCCACTTCAGTTCATCTTCTGGAACTGGGATTTTTCACCTTCTAACACTGATGGCATTGCCTAGTTGGGTAATGAAACGTCTGCAAGAAAACCACCAATCTCAGAGAGCATCAAGGATCCCAGAGTTTTACCTCTTCACTCAAGGAGAGTTGGATACACAAAAAAATGTGCTTCCTAAGGCTTTGGGGAAGCCATAGGACAGTGATGGCTAACCTTTTTACCATCATGTGCCAAAAGTGGGGGGAGCCGGGGGGGGGGTCATGGGTGCGTGTGTCCACATCCATAATTCAATGTGCCCCACCCTCCCACACATGCACACATGACCCCCCCACACACACTTCCTCCTGCTTTTGGCACGTGATGGCCCAGTAGGCCCATTTTTCGCCCTTCCCAGGCTCCAGAAGCTTTCTAGGAGCCTGGGGAGGACAAAAACAGCCTTCCCCATCTCCCCCCCCCCACCCGGAGGCCCTCCGGAGGCTGGAAATAGCCAGTCTCCGACTTCCGGTGGGACCGGAAGACCTGAAAATCAGTTGGCCGACACGCTGGAGCTGAGCTAGGGCAACACTTGCGTGCCCACCAATATGGCTCTCTGTGCCCCCCACACTTCCTCCTGCTTTTGGCATGTGATGGCCCGGTAGGCCCATTTTTTGCCCTTCCCAGGCTCCAGAAGCTTTCTAGGAGCCTGGGAAGGACAAAAACAGCCTTCCCCATCCCCCAGAGGCCCTCCGGAGGCCAGAAATAGCCAGTCTCCAACTTCCGGTGGGACCGGAAGACCTGAAAATCAGTTGGCCGACACGCTGGAGCTGAGCTAGGGAAACACTTGTGTGCCCACCAATATGTGTCCCCCCACTTCCTCCTGCTTTTGGCATGTGATGGCCCGGTAGGCCCATTTTTTGCCCTTCCCAGGCTCCAGAAGGTTTCTAGGAGCCTGAGGAGGACAAAAACAGCCTTCCCCATCCCCCTGGAGGCCCTCCGGAGGCCGGAAATAGCCAGTCTCCGACTTCCGGTGGGACCGGAAGACCTGAAAATCAGTTGGCCGATGCACTGGAGCTGAGCTAGGGCAACACTTGCATGTCCACCAATATGGCTCTGTGTGCCACCTGTGGCACGCGTGCCATAGGTTCACCATCACGGCCATAGGGTTTCCATCTTTTTTTTTTTAATTATGTCTCCTTAGATCATCAAAGGATATTTGATAGATGATGTTCACCTGGTGATTGTCCAAACATCCTAACCCTAATTGAAACACATTCAATTTTGGTGGGTTAGCAAGTCCCACAGAAGATTGTTTGGCATCGTTTGCCGTCAGGAAATTCAGACATTTATTTAGTTTGCCTGCTTTATGTACAAGCTCAAATATATTATGCTAGATGTTGACCTGTGTTGCGGCAGATATTTTCAATTAAGAAAACATTTAGATAGTAAACTCTCATTCAGGAAAAGTAGTTTTTTAATTAAACAGATGGTGATAACAAAGAAATTAATGAACACGTACTTGTTTGCCTGCTCTACTCATTTGGCTTCCTAAATTATTCAGGTTATGCAGCAATTAAGTGTTAATTGCTTTTAGACAAATGGATATCTCAAGATGAATGACGACATGCACCAGAATTGCCTCTGGAGCTTCTGATAACCCAAGACCCATGGTTCCCCCCCCCCCATGGCTGACAGCTTCAAAACCTTTGTTTTGGCCCTGTTGTTTTCACAGAAATGGGATTGGAAGGGGCCATTTTTCTTAATGGTGTGGTCCATAGGTTTAGCACGAAACAAATCTCCATAAAATAATAGAAGGGATAATCGATCAATAAAGCCAAACTTTCATAACCAACGTGACATTTTCCTATTGATGGTTTGGGGCAGGGGTGGGTTCTACTTACCTTTACTACTGGTTCGCAACAGGATCACACGCATGTTCTGTCCCAGTCTCACACAGGCACACAAACAGACAGCCGGGGGTTAAATAAACTGGCAGACAACCAATTGTTTCAATAAGAGGATTGGCAGCAACCCAGTAGCTGCTTGCCAAGAACTTTACTCATAAACAAGATACACACAGTTCAGGAATTGTCAAGTCCAGTCCGTAATTAAATCCAAGGCAGATAATGTTGTTTCCAAAGATGCAATGTGACTCGATAGTAGTTAGTTTTGTCCGTCACAGAGTCTGAATGGCCACCTCACCCCATTATATCCCCTGTGGGGTGTGGTCCAGTGACTCAGCTTAATCTCTGGCACGCCTCCTTTTCTGTTGCATGCGCTTGTCCCTCCGACGCTGGCATGGATCCAGCCAAGACTTATCTCCCTCACTGTCTGACTGTGAGGAGATATCTGGCTCCTGGCCAATCTCTTCTCCTACGGGAGACACCTGAGACATTGCCAGAGAGGAGGGTCCTGGAGAGGGAGGCCTGGCCAACTCCTCTCCTTCATGTTCGGAGCCTTCTCCCTCCGATAAGTCGGCCTCGGGGGTCAGAGCCACAACAGCGCATGCCTTTGCTTCACTCGTGCATGCGTGCCTTATTATTATTATTATTATTATTATTATTATTATTATTATTATTATTATTATTTCTATGCCGCCCACTCTCCGAGGACTCTGGGCGGCTTACACCAAAGACGTATACTAAATAGCATATTGCCCCAAACAATCTGGGTCCTCATTTTACCCACCTCGAAAGGATGGAAGGCTGAGTCAACCTTGAGCCGGTGAGATTTGATCCGCTGAACTGCTGAACTAGCAGTCAGCTGAAGTAGCTGCAGTACTGCACCCTAACCACTGCGCCACCTTGGCACCCTTTGCTTCGGCGCATGCGCAGATCACTTCTGATGACGTCAGGGTCAGTGGGCGGAGCCTCCCACCAGTTTTACTACCGGTTCTATAGAACCGGTCCGAACCGGGGGCAACCCACCACTGATTTGGCGATTCTATGAGCTGTTTCTACCATGTTACTAATCCTAACATGTAAATCTGAGGATTAGATCCAAAGAGATCAAAATGGACCAGTTTTCAAGAACCCGAAATGGTTGGGTTCAATTCCATGCTAAATACCCTGATAAGCCAAAGGGTCCCCCTGGGGCAGGGGGGAGGGGAAGAGGTGGTTAGTATGTTGAATTAACCCCCGGTGTTACTCTTGTTGCAGGACATGATCCTCTGATCAGGGGAGGCTGCCTGTCAGGCCTGGAAGCCATCTTTTACATTGGATCTTCAGCAGGGGTGGGTTCTACTTACCTTTACTACCGGTTCACAATGGAAGCATGCGCGCAGATCATCATTTATGATGTCCCGGAGGGTGGACGGAGCAATAGTATTATTGGACGGTACGCAACTGTAAATCAAAACACATAGAGTGATAAATGTATAGACTACAATGGTATAACCATGGAAATAATGGATATAATTATGATGTACAATATTTTGTATGCAAAAAGAGACTAGACTATATGATTAAGCGAAAAAGGGTTTAGTGTGTATAACATCATGCATATTTAAAAAGGATCTGATACAACCAAGAGCCTTGGTAGTACAGTGGTCTAAGGCACCCTGTTATTAAGCTGGTTATTAAGACCAGCTGCCTGCAATTACTGCAGGTTCGAATCTCGCCAGGCTCAAGGTTGACTCAGCCTTCCATTCTTTCTAAGGTAGGTGAAATGAGGACCCAGTTGTGGGGGCAATAAGCTGACTTTGTATAAATATACAAAAAGGATGAAGGCTATTGCTGAGCACATTGTAAGCCACCCTGAGTCTCTGGAGAAGGGCGGCATATAAATCAAATTAAAAAAAAACCAAAAACCAGTATACCAGAGGTAGTTTCAGCAGGTTCTGACCAGTTCTGGAGAACCGGTAGTGGAAAATTTGAGTAGTTCAGAGAACCAGTAGTAAAAATTCTGACTGGCCCCACCCCCATATATTCTCTACCTCCCAAGTCCCAGTTGATCAGGAGGAAATGGGGATTTTGCAGTAACCTTCCCCTGGATTGGGGAGGGAATGGAGATTTTATAGTATCTTTCCCCTGCCACCCCCACCAAGCCACCCCCACAGAACCGGTAGTAAAAAAAAATTGAAACCCATCACTGCAGTATACTGCTGTTGCAAAATTGAAACTGTGATGTAGAATAAAGGAAAATGCACAATAAAAAACATTATTAAAA
Source organism: Pantherophis guttatus (assembly GCF_059756535.1). Classification (NCBI taxonomy): domain Eukaryota; kingdom Metazoa; phylum Chordata; class Lepidosauria; order Squamata; family Colubridae; genus Pantherophis; species Pantherophis guttatus. Next base: position 19,808,221 of record NC_142074.1, read on the forward strand.
AATATATAGTTGTGGACCTCAACTCCCAGAATTCCCCAGCCAGCATGGGAGTTGAGATCCATAAGTCTTAAAAGTTGCCAAGTTTGCAGAACCCTCCTTAGGATTTTAACCTGATCCTCTGAATTCTAGGCACAGTAAAAGTGAGGCTAAAAGCCAAAGATTTAATGTAAAATGAATACCTGTTCAGCTACGTTACTGCTAACCTATCAGATGCAAAACTGACCAACAGAACCTAATTAGCTCTTTAAGCTCATTTATGTGCTTCCTTAAATCTTGTGCTTGTCTCATTCAAAATTTGTTGAAACGCTAATAATATTCAGGATCATGTACTTGCATTAAGAGACAACATGTGCTGGCATCATAATGAAAATTTTAATCCTGGCAATTCATTATTACGTTTAACAACTTTTTATTTATTTATCTAGGTGAGTCGTTTATCTTTCTGGCCAGATTTACGAGACAGTTTGATTAAAAGTACTGAAAACCTGGAGCAAGTTATTTATTTGGTGTTGATCTTGGAGGTTTTTAATTCAGTAAAAAATTTGGCCACCAAACTACACTTATTTCAATGAAGCGAACACATGTCCCATCTAGTAACAAATGCTTTTCTTCATATAATAGACAAATATTTAATTTGAATGCAGAGACTAAGAGAGGCTATAATTTAAACATGCAAGCTATAAATAAAATTATAAACAAACTAATTTTAGCAATGACACTGTTATCTATTCCAGTGCAGACTAGAAAAATGGAAAGAGTTCCCAAGATCCTGCAAGACAGTGGGTTTTATCTCATTTTTCAATCAAATTAAACCAAAAATGGGTTGGTTTAGCTAATCTAACCACTGTCATTCCTAAACTATGGCTTATAGTTCAGCTGTTATGTGAATCTAGCCACTTGTGGTTCATTTCAACAACCATAATTACATAAAAGAAGTCCCTGCAGATTTTAGTCCACTATTGCTGACTAGAGGGGGCAGCCCGCAGGCTCATTTCAAAGCTATTGAGCCAATGTTGTCTGAAGACATTTCCATGGTCATGTGGCCAGCATGATGTCACAGAGCGCTGTTACACCTTCCCACTGAAGTGCTACCTGTTAATCTACTTGCATTTGCATGCTTTCAAAATGCTAGGTTGGCAGGAGCCAGAGCGAGGATGGGAGCTCACCCCATCTCATGGAGCTCGGGTCTCAAACCTGGACTGCCGGCTTTCCAGCCAATGTATAATTTTTGAAATCTTTGCTTTGTCTGACTCCTGATCTGTCTTACTTACCTTGGACTGTTGACCCGAAGGTCCTGTAGATCAGAGGTGGGTTTCAGCAGGTTCTGACCAGTTCTGGAGAACCGGTAGTGGAAATTTTGAGTAGTTTGGAGAACTGGTAGTAAAAAATCTGACTGGCCCCGCCCCCATCTAGTCTCTGCCTCCCAAGTCCCAGCTGATTGGGAAGAAATGGGGATTTTGCCTGGATTGGGGAGGGAATGGAGATTTTACATAGTTCTTCCCCTGCCACGCCCACCAAGCCACACCCACAGAACCGGTAGTAAAAAAATTTGAAACCCACCACTGATGTAGATCTCCAACATCAACAATAACAATAGGAGCAACAACCCTTATCGGACAAAACCTCACAATGGGCTTCCTTGGAAGCAATCTGTTCCTATGTTCGTATGTAAGAAAATGTTTTCTGAGCCATCATTCTCTAGTCAAAAGAAAAAGAAGAGAAGTTCTTTAACTGCTTTCATGCTCGTCTGCGACACCTTTGATTTTTTTCCCAAAGATAACAAAAGTATAATAAAAAAATAAACACAGCCTATTTCTGGGGGATCTTCCCCATTAAGCAATCGGTATCTCTTCTCCCCCTTTCTCTATCCAAAGAAAGGTGAAGTACAGACAAAGCGTATAGATAAATAATTTTGTTTTAAGAGAGAAGCAGAAAGAAAGAAACTACCGCAGGAGAATCTCTCTGAAACTGGCAGCCAACTTCAAGGGTACCTTCTGAGACAAACCTGACAGGGAAAGCTTTTGAAACGTGAATCAAAGTGCACCCAACTAGGGAGAAACTTGTTGTAGTCAATTAAAGATGATCTTGCAGCAAAACACAGCTCAATCGCGATGAGGAGATTGCAACCTGTCTTCCTCCACGCGCTGAAGCTCTAGAGAAACCTTCTGCCGCCATGGGGTTTAATGATAATCACCCGCTGAACCAAAAGTGATGTTCAGGGATTTGCTTCCTTAAAATGTTCTTCAGGGAGAAAATATTTATGCGTCAACGTCCTTGGAAAAACTTTCAAAACCTAAGCAGGGGGACTTCCTTTGATGAGCAGCTGATGAGGATGGAGGCTGGTTAGAGTTGGGGAGTTAAAGATCAATAGGGTTTTATCAGTGATGGTATTCAGCCGGTTTTATCTGGTTCGGGAAAACTGGTAACGGCGGCTGTGGGAGTCTCCGCCCACCGCCCACATCATCACGTCCTGTTTTTGACCCTCTGCACATGCGCGGAAGGCACATTTGTGAACAGGTAGCGAAGATAAGTGAATATGCCATTTATAAGAAGTTAGGCTTAAATCTGTGCTGGAGGAGAGAGGCTGAGGTAGAAGGCCTGATTAAGCTCCAAGGGAGCCACTCTTAAACACAGGACTTAACCATTGAGAATCTCTACTAACTCTGGCTTATTATTTCGCTTTGGGGTCCCCCTGCGGATTTTACTCCATTAGTCATTGCTGACTTTAGGGGGCAGTGCTCATCTCCCTTTCGAGGCCAATCAGCCAGCGCTGTCCGAAGACATCTCTGCGGTCATGTGGCCAGCATGACATCACGGAGCACTGTGACCTTCCCACCAAAGTGGTACCTATTTATCTACTCGCATCTGCCTCCTTTCAAACTGCTAGGTTAGCAGGAACTGGAACAAGGATGGGAACTCACCCCATCACATGGAACTCGGTTCTCGAACCTGGGCTTTCTAGCTGACAAGCCCACTGCCTTAACCGCTGAGCCACCACGCCACCACTTATTTTGCTGGGAAAATTAACTTTGCAGTCTTTATCTTGGTAGCTGAGAGCTACCTAAAGTACTGAAGGCTGCCGGTCAGTGTTGGCATTATTGGGCTAGAGGAATCAATGTTCTGACTTTGTACAGGACAGCAAGGGAATCTGTATGTGTGTGTGTGAGAGAGTAACCTCAAAATGGCAGGTGCAACCATGCTATCAAGGCCCCATCTCTATTTCATGTACACAGGGGACTATCGACTTATGATCGATCACTTAGCAAACACTTGAAGTAAAACAACCGACTTACAACAAGATTCTGAATTCACAACGGCCAGCCCCCTCCTTCCCCCCACCCCCCAGCAGTAGTATGACCACTTAGCCAAGGGGCACTCGACAATCATCCCACATTTACAACCATTTTGTAGCATCCTGTGGTCAGGTGGCCACTTTTACAAAACTTTTGCCAAAAATTTGCATTCACTTCTGACTTTTGGCAAAACTGGCCCAAAAGGAACAGAAGTTGCTTAATGACTGCCACAAAATATTTTTTTAAAAAAACAAAAAACAGTTGCAAAATCAGGTTGGTCATATGGTTGACTCACTTCCTGATCAACACAATTTATGACCATAAAATTCAGGTTCCATTATTGGTTGTAAGACGAGGGCTACTTGTATTGTACACATGTAAAACAGAGTGGGGCTTCAATCAGACGGTCACATCCACCAGGTTGATCTATTGATGTCTCTCTAGATCCGTGTTGATGCCCTTCTAAAGTAGCTTCTTTCATAAAATCAACTAGACCCCTTTCTCTTGGAGGTAGAATAAAATAACAGAGTTGGAAGGGACCTTGGAGGTCTTCTAGTCCAACCCCCTGCCTAGGTAGAAAACCCTACACCACTTCAGACAAATAGTTATCCAACATCTTCTTAAAAACTTCCAGTGTTGGAGCATTCACAACTTCTGGAGGCAAGTTGTTCCACTGATTAATTGTTCTCACTGTCAGGAAATTTCTCCTTTGTTCTAAGTTGCTTCTCTCCTTGATTAGTTTCCACCCATTGCTTCTTGTCCTGCCCTCAAGGGGCTTTGGAGAGTAGCTTGACTCCCTCTTCTTTGGGGCAGCCCCTGAGATATCAGAACACTGCTATCATATCACCCCTAGTCCTTCTTTTCTCATGGAGATTCTCCATAATATTTACTTATTTATAACTATTCATTTATTTATTTATAAATAAATGCTCCATAATATGAACTGATGTGATTTGCGGTGCTGAACACCATGATCTGGGCACCAGGTTGGCAATTAATTGTTCCTGGAGTGGAATGCTGGGAGACTTTTTTTTTTCTTCTTTAAACTGCATAATTGAGGAACAATTGGAAAATGTTAATTCCTTGTACATCTGGAAGATGGTGCGAACAAGAGCACGAGAACAAATTAAAACAGAATATAGGTCAAAAATCCTTTTAGGACTCATCGGGGAGTATGTCTCATTTGCTTAATTGCATTTCGGCTGTCACCAGACATACCCCTGTGCTAATACTTACTCTTGGAGGCTCCATTAAAAGAATCCCGTAAAGATGACCTTCCATTTACAGTGAAGGGCAGGTGGGAAATGACAATTGCAGGTAGGATAATGCATTCCTTATTTCTTATTCTCAAGGACAGCTTCTCAAGGTGTCACCTGCCTAAACAAACCCCACTTTGATCACACCATGCTTGTAAAGGAGACACATCACAATTCAGAAAATCATCCAGGTGTGATTCTGCAGCAACCATCAACGGAAGCTAAGGTGGGTTTCCATGACGACTTTCAGGAAGAAGGGCCTTGTTTCGTCAAGTCAGCATCTTCATCTTTGTGTCAGGGTTCCGACGGATGCTCTAATTAAATCATGAGCCTCGAGCCAAGCGTCAAAAGAAATCCAGTTATTTATGAAGAGCTGCATGTCAGCACATTCCAAGTGAAGCTAACTCTGACCCCACGTAATTTACGACCCAATCATGACCCTGTTTCCCCCCTCCCCCCAGAGTGTGTCATCAGTCACATTCGCCAACGGAACAATTTTGTGGGTTGTAGAGATCACTCCCCTATGGCTGCTGTGGGTAACCCTGGGAGACAGCCTTGAGAGAGATATGTCTGGAATGTGCTTTTTTTTTTTTTTTTTTGCTGCCAAGCTGCTTCGCCGTTTTCCCATCCCCCTGGCCTATGGCAACTCGAGATCAGGCCAGGGATGCTTTGCAAGTTGACACTCTGCTTGCAAGGAGTCAGAATTCTGATCTTCTGAAACTGAGACAAAGCCCATTATTCTGTCCTACCTATGTGGTCACTTATGGTCAAAACCATCTGATGGCACATAATCAATGGGAGAGGAGAGCATGAATTAATTAAGCATTAATGAGTGGAACAACTTGTCTTCTAGTCCAATCCCCTGCTCAAACATGAGACTCTATACCAGAGGTGTCAAACTCAAGGCCTGGGGGCTGGATCTGGCCTGCATAGTCCTAAAATCTGGCCTGTGGGGCCTCCCTGGAAACAGGAAAGGACCATCTCGCAGTGCTTCTGCCAGTGAAAATGGAGCTCAAGATGGCCGTGTGTGGCCCTCCTGCGCTCTATTTTTGCTGACAGAGGAGGCTGTGTCAGCTGAAAACAGAGCTCAGGGGCCCGTTTTCACTGGCAGAGTGCTCGGGCCATCACAGGTGCCCCCAACACAAGTGATGTCATGCTGGCCACACCAACACTGGCCATGCCACCCCCAAGGACAAACCAGGGGTGAAATGCTCCCAGCTCAGACCAGATCGGCTGATCTGGTAGCCATGGCCGTGGGTGATTCGAAGAACCAGTAGCAAAAATCCCTGCCCCCCGCCCCGCCCCGCCCCGCCCCGCCCATGCCATGCCCACCCTTCAATGAAATTGAGTTTGACACCCCTGCTCTATACCATTCTGGACTGATAGCTGTCCAAGTCTCTTCTTGAAAACTTCCAGTGATGGAGCACCCACAATTTCTGGAGACAAACCCAATTGTTAATTGATTGATTGATTAATTGATTAACTGTTGACAGGAAATTTCTCTTAAATCTAGGAATCTAAATCTTTTCTCTTAAATCTTCTCTTGGATCTCTCTTTGATAAACTTCCACCCATCGCTCCTTTTTGGAGAATAAGTTGACCCCTCCTCTCTGTGACAGAGAAGGTAAGCGTTGTTCCAGATTTGATCTCTGGAAGTTGCCAATCATCCTTCGCCTCCATTCACCCTCTTTCATTCTCATTTTGCTGGAGCAGCCAGCAGGTTCCCTAAATCAATTGCAACGAATTCCATCTCTGGCACGTTCTCAAGGCGACCATCTTCTTTTTTTTCCTTCCCTCCCCGCTTCCATCCCGCCTTCCAAGCTGTGTCGCTTTGTGTTTTGAAGTGAATGCTACTTTAATTACCATTTTGACTGTTCTGGCATTCATTTCATCTTTCACTTTTAATTTAAAAATGTATGAATCATGGGCTCCTTTTTAATAAGAAGTGAAATGTATTTTCATTTAGTGACAGCTAAATTGCTAATTAAAGCAAGGGCTGTGCCAGGGACTTCAAGCTATGCATTTATACTGTTTACCCCCTTTGGATTCCTGCAAAAATCTATCAGCAGAAGCAGCTTTGGTCTGTGTGTGGTTTTGTTTTGTTTTTTGCAGTTGTATCAACAAGCCAGTAGTTCAGATGGCTGTCTTATCTTCGGTGCTTTGGCTTCATCTGAATGGGAACAGAAGGACAGGAGTTCAAAAAGAGAAGAGAATAAAAGATACTTAGAGAAGATCGAGATAAGTTATCTTGCTATTAGGTATTCCATGTGACATCATGGGGTTACTCAGAAATCGACTTTTTCAATGATAGCCCTCAAATGCATAATATGCAGCCCACAGAATCTCATCTGGTACCATTCAGCGTCAAGCAAAAGCACAGTTATTCTTGGCCATTTTTCATTTTAATCTCAACCTTCATAGCTGAGCCAGTATAGAACATAGAATAACAGAGTTGGAAGGGGCTTTGGAGGTCTTCTAGTCCAACCCCCTGATTGAGCAGAAGACCCTGTACCATTTCAGACAAATGGCGGTCCAGTCTCTTCTTAAAAGCTTCCATTGATGGAGCACCCATGACTTCTAAAGGCAAACTGTTCCATCGGTTGATGGTTCTCACTGTCAGAAAATTTCTCCTTATTTTCTAGGTTGAATCTCTCCTTGATCAGTTTCCACCCATTATTCCTTGTCTGGCCTTCAGGTGCTTTGGAAAATAGGTTGACCCCCTCTTCTTTGTGGCAGCCTCTTAAATATCGGACTATCGTGCCACCTCCTAGTCCTTCTTTTCACTAGACTAGACCTACCCAATTCCTGTAACCATTCTTCGTATGTTTTACCCTCCAGCCCCCTAATTATTTTGCATGAGATCTATTCATCAGCAGTGATGTTTTAATCACTGTGAGTGTTGCTAGAAAAAAGCAACACTTCCGTGAAGTTTCTTTACATCTCCTTCATGCGTTCTTCATATGTCTCCTAATTGCCTGCTTCCAGAATGTTGTGTCAATTTTCTAGTGAATCCTCCTAACACAACCCTGGCCTTGGGATTGTTTTAGTGAAATCCCAACCACATATTAATTAGGACTGATCTTGTTTGGCTTTTTCTACATCAGGCAAAGTTAACTAGGTGCAACCAGATCTGACCTTGGGTTGGTTGCTGATTATAACCGAGGGTTTGAATTTATTATTTATTCTTTTCATAGCTACTTATAGCTCTTTTAGTTCTTTAATTGCATGTATCAGACAACTATGACTAAAAGGCAGCAGACATAAATGTTAGAGTTGACTAACTAATAATAATGGACAAATGTTCTGCATATTTGCAGAGAACCAGTTTGGTCTAGTGGTTAAGGTGCCAGGCTAGAAAGCGGGAGACCATGAGTTCTAATCCAGCCTTAGACATGAAAGCTGGCTGAGTGATTTTAGTCCAATCACCAGGAGACTGTGAGTTCTAGTCCTGCCTCAGGCATGAAAGCTGGCTGGGTGACCTTGAACCAGTCCCTTTCTCTCAGCCCAACTCAACTCACAGAGTTGTTGTTGTAGGGAAAATGGGATGAGGAATTTCTGTTGGATATGTTCGCCACCTTGAGTTATTTGTAAAAATAACCGGGCAGGATACAAACAAATAAATACCGTATTTTTTGGAGTAAAAGATGCACTTTCTCCCCCCCCCCAAAAAAAAAGAGGGTGAAAAAGTCTGTGCGTCTTATACAGAGAAATTTTTGGGGGGGGAAGGGGGATTGGTGCGGCGCCAATCAGCTGTTCTAGAATAAGCCATGGTAGCGAATGGGCCAGATGAATACCAAATGGATGTAGGGAGTCAGACGCAGATTTTTTTTCTTGTTTTCCTCCTCAAAACTTAGATGCGTCTTATAGTCCAGAGCATCTTATAGTCCGAAAAATATGGTAAATTCATAAAATATTAATAGTCGCAAGTTGCCTCACCATGACAACATTCTCAGATGGATTTTTTTTTTCCCCTGGCTGTTTGCATCTTTGTTTGTAGTTACTACTGGTTACAAGTTGGCTTTCCATGGCTCCATTGTTCCTGCTCAGCTTACCCTGATAAAGAGATTGCCTACATTACGTGTGGCATCCATTGTCCTTTTGACACCAACTCACAAGTTCCTAGTTTCTTTCTGAGCTCTGTGCCAAAGGATTTTTCTAGGTTTCAGTCAGGGCTTTCGTCTATTTATTTATTTATTTTATTTTGTCAAGCGTATATAAGATAGCAGGTAAAAGTATAAGCATAATTTGAATACATGAAAAGAGTAAGAGTAAAAAGGAACATTAGGACAGGGACGGAAGGCACTGTTGTGACCAAGGCCCAAGTAGTGATTACCAAACACAATTCAGTCCTCAACAAACTTATTTTATTAAAACAGCTGAGAATTAATTCATTCTCAGCTTAGTCCAAAACAAAATTCTTAATAACCAGTCCGTCGGCCTTATCACCAACCTTTGATGTCTTTGCCAACCTGCCAAAGGCTTTTCTTGGCAAAAACCCTACAAAGTTCAAGAGATGCTGACAAGAAGCACAGGAATCAACGTTGCTTTTCTACAAAGAACCCAACGGCTCATTGCTGCTCTTTTAAGCCTTATGGGAGGGGCCAATCATCTTCTGGCCTTACTCCTGAGTCGTCCTTTTTTCTTCAGCTGCTCTTCCCTTCTGGCAGCTCTTCGCATGCGTGCACTAGGAACAGGCTCCTCCTGTTCCTCCGCCTCTCTGCTGTCCACCTCTGGAGGCTCCAGAGTCCATGCAGCCCTGGCCCCATCTCTGCCTCTGATGCAGAGCCCTCATCCGGACTTCCCCTGACTCCAGGACTGGCCCATTGTCCTCCCCAGCCTCCTCACTGTCCAACTCTGCTGCCAGATCCACAGGATGCTGGTGGACCACAACAGGCATGTTGGTGCACTTATACACGCCCCTTACAGACCTCTTAGGAATGGGGTGAGGTCAACGGTAGACAGTTTAAGGTTAAAGTTTTGGGGGTTTTGGGGTAGAAACCACAGAGTCAGGTAGTGCATTCCAGGCATTGACCACTCTGTTACTGAAGCCGTATTTTCTGCAATTGAGTTTGGAGCGGTTTACCTTGAGTTTGTATCTATTGTGTGCTCATGTATTGTTGTGGTTGAAGCTGAAGTAGTCATTAACAGGTAGGACAATGTAGCAGATAATTTTATGTACCAAGCTTAGGTCAGACCGAAGGCGGCATAGTTCTAAGTTGTTGAAGCCCAAAATTTGAAGTCTGGTGGCATAAGGTATTTTACTGCGGTGTGTTGGTTCCTCCAAGTGTTTTTGTTTCATTACGACTAATAAAAGCCATTCTGGAAATGAGAATTCAAATATACTCAGCGTTCTTACCTCTGAGTTGCAACGAATTGCTGAAAGGTGAAGGATCTCAAGCCATGGCTCTCCAGGTGGTACGAAGGGGAGGGAGAGGGGAGGAATGTGACTGCCACGCTGTAAAGGCTAAGCACATTTGAGATGTAATTAAGAATAAATCTGTCTGGTTTACACTTTGATGGATTTTCTTAAAGAGAAATTGAAGTGTTGCTGACAGCTTCAGTGAGATAGAAGAACTGGAGGTAAATATCAAACAGAAGTGGCATTCTGGCTGCAATTATAAACCCATGGATCTGGGGATATATACCAGTGAACCCATACAGCTTATCTCTGAGAAAATGTGCATCGGGTTATGACATTGAAGCATGTCAATATGCATCTCATTGTGCAAAGATGCTGGACTCTATATAGAGTCTCCCTTTGGTTGATTCTTAAGTAGAATAAATAATTCTAAACACAGTTGTCCTGATCCAAGCAAGCCCATCTGATTTGCAAGTTCCCTATTTGCAATCAAAACTCATATGAAGTTGACTTATCTTAAGCCACAGCACTGGATCATCTAAAGAAGGACTTTTTCAAAGCAAGGCAAAGGTTGTCCCAAAGGGGCTTTTTCAGGAGCCAACTGAACTTTCTTGTTTTTCTTTTTCTTTTGAAGACGTTTTCCTTCTCATCCAAGAAGCTTCTTCAGCTCAGACAGGATAGTGGGGAGTGGAAGGATTGATACTCCTTGCAGACAGCTGGTCCTTCGCATCCTTTTTGAGGGTCGTTGAAGCACTTGTAGGTTTATCTGTGTCCTCAGGGTCACCTGAGTAGCACTCCTGGTTCCTGTAGTCTGCAATTTTTTCCTCTGGAAATCCATTCCTACTCCCACAACATTCAAAGGGTGTTCATCCCAAATTATATAGCTAAAAGTTCAAAAGAAAAAAACCAGAAAGTCCAGTTGCCTCCTGAAAAAGAACCTTTGGGACAACCATAATTTAGATTACTGAGAATCTCTACAAACTCAAAGCAAAGGTTATCTTTACTAAGACTGTATTACTATTATTCTTCTCTTCCTTACTAGATAATCTCTTCCCACCTATTACTATAACCATGTTGCTTGTATCTTTCAATTATATTGTTTTTATTTGTTTCCTAGAATGATTTGATAGCTTATTAGTAACCTTGACTATCACTAGGTGTTGTATCTTTTTATTCTTGATGATTGTATTTTATTCTTCTTTATGTACACTGAGAGCATATACACTTAAGACAAATTCTTTGTGTGTCCAATCATACTTGGCCAATAAAGAATTCTATTCTATTCTATTCTATTCTATTCTATTCTATTCTATTCTATTCTATTCTATTCTACTCTACTCTACTCTACTCTACTCTACTCTACTCTACTCTACTCTACTCTACTCTACTTTGGTTGAGGTTATATTTTACCTTTGGCTGGGGAGTACGATTGCACCCCAAACTACAAGAGAAAGAACTGGATGGAATCGAGACAAAAATAATTGGTTATCTTTTATTTGCCTTACTTTTAACCACTTGCATTACATCTGCTATCTTTTTTTTTATGTACACCGAGAGCGTATGCACCAAGACAAATTCCTTGTGTGTCCAATCACACTTGGCCAATAAAGAATTCTATTCTATTCTAAAGGAATTCAAGAATTTCTGTTGGATTGAGTGAGGTGTGTAGACTGTACCCCAAAAGTTCAGAAGCCTGCTGTAGACCTTGGATCTCTGAAAGGACACTTCTAATCCAATACCAAAGTGCCAACATCTGGACAGTATCAACGCACCAAGCTTTCATGCAAGGAATTAAGGACTGAACCTGTGTGTGCAAAAGACCATCCAAAGGATACTAAAAAAATTGGCTTTTGCAGAAGGCCTTTGAGATAGATTGTGTAGAATCATCAGTGCCAGAACAGTTTTATTGTTTATATTAGTTCTTACCGAAGGTGGAAATTACAGAATAAGTGAGGCACAGGGAGAGCAATTATGCAAAGCCAGTGCAGTTTGCATAGTTTATAAACTTGCAGATTTTTTTAGAAGGCAGAAAAGGGTTCTTTACCATGAGCCTTTGCAAAAAAAAATTGAATTAATTCAACTGCTTCAATAATTGCAGGTGCACTTTTCAGTAAAAAGTCCTTTTCACAACAAATTTGTACAGCATTATTGAACAGAGGGCTAATTTATATTCATACACATCATCTATTTATTTCATTATTCATTGATTTAGAGGATTCGTGTAGCTTCCCTCAGGGGAAAAAAAAAACCTTAGAATAGTGCACAGATAAAGCAATAAACAGCAACAAAAATGAATGTGAAATTTTAAAAAATGTAATGACGATGAACCAAAATTCCACCAACAGGCAGTTTCCAACAAAACCCAATGTCAGGTCTGGAAGCCATCTTTTGTATTAGGCCTTCAAACCTGCCATGTTTACTACTGTGGGAAAATGGGAGGGGGGATTGTATGGAGCAGGGATGATATATAGTCATAATAACATTCTTTTCTCAGAGAGTCAAGGACATCTTGCTCTGCGCCTGGAAGGTTGGAATTGGGAGGCATCTCAAGTTGGGACGGTGCTTGGATGGACATGTGGGTGTTGGGCAGGGACTTGAACTTTTCTTTGGGTGGGGAAAACCTGGAAACTTTCAGATTCGGGTTTTCCCAGATGTGCCAATATGACATCTCTAATAAAATGTAGCTTTGAGAAATTTCAAGCCTCAGAGTTTTCTTTCATTGGGGGTGTTACTTGGAACCCTGACACCCAAATCCTCAGGATTGGGGTATGAGAGAAAGACCAGGTGCTGCCGACAGGTAGAGATGGAGCCATTTTTGGTGGAAAGACTGTTCCATTTGGCAGGTTTAGTGAGAGAGAAGGTAAGTGTCAGTCTTAGCAAGCAGACCTGACAGGAAACACAAACAGAAAAATCTAATTCTACTTTGTTGTAAGATTATATTGACAGAAAGGGGCACAATGGCTCGGTGGTTAAAGACAAAGCCAACAACCCAGGTTCGAGACCTGAGTGCCATGGGATGGGGTGAGCTCCCATTACTTGCCCCACCCAGCTCCTGCCCATCTAGCAGCTCGAAAACATGCAAATGCAAGTAGATAAATAGGTACCACTTTTTTTTTAAATTTGATTTATATGCCGCCCTTCTCCGGAGACTCAGGGCGGCTTACAATGCGTTAAGCAATAAGCAGTAGCCTTCATTCTTTTGTATATTTTATACAAAGTCAGCTTATTGCCCCCACAACTGGATCCTCACTTTGGTGGGAAGGTAACGGTGTTCTGTACACCTCGGTGTGTAGTCATGATGGCCATATGACCATGGAAATATCTTTGGATAATGCTGACTCCCTTGGCTAAGAAATGGAAATGAGCATCATCCCCAAGAGTTAGATACGGGAAACCTTTACTTTTACCTTAACCAGTATCTTGCTAGTCTGAAAGTATAGTTGTCACCTTTACAGCCCAATGTCTTAAGGAAAGTCCCTTCTCTTTCTTCACCCATTATGCAACTATGGGCTATGACCTCTCTTATCTAACCATTCCGTAGGCAGCATCTCTTTACCTGGTCTCCTGAGGTCATTCTCATATACCTTTACTGTATGGGACCTACATTGCACGAAGATGACATCATTTAAGAGATGGGACCTTAACCAGATTCTCTTCCATCTTTATCACACAATTTCCTCCCAGAATTTTTGCTCCCTGCTCTTTCTTTCTCTTATTTTGTTCAAGTGCTGATGAATTAACCAGGTGCCCAATTTATAATCCTTCCACTAATGGAAATAATGATTGCCAATTAATTGTGGTCAGCCCTGTTCCAGCAAGACCACTTTTAGTGAATTTCTCAAACCTTTCCAACCATATCAAAGGCTGGGGGTGTGATAAATAGGAACCTATAACATTGCCCTTGCAGGAGACAATGGGAGTAATATCACACATTCATAGAAATTCATTTTCTTGATGCTGGATTGAAATTGGATGGGTGAGAATCATCTCTTAATCATGCAATTATATACAGTATATGCTACTTATACCTGAGCTTGTTGAAGTCAATGAGACTTAGAGTTACAATCAACTAACTGTTCATGTGGCTGGACTTAGATGTTCCCAATGTTTCTTAGCTGTGCCTTAGTTAATTACCTTTGTTTCTGAACCTGAATTCAACCAATTAAAGTATGGTTCTTTTGCTACAAACCTTTCTCTTTAAATTTCAAGGAGAGAAGTGAGAATGTGTTTCCCCAAAAATAAGACCCTGTCTTACATTTTTTTGAACCTTGAAATGAGCACTTGGCTTTATTGCCATGCACTCAAAAGCCCGATTGGGCTTATTCTATGTTCTGGTGTGGTGTCACCTTTGATGGGGTCTCTCCACCATATATATATGGTGTTTTGTTTTTGTTTTGTTTTTAATGATGTCAGCGAACCTACTTATCCTTCCTCTGACATGCAAGGCTAATTTCCATTAATGTTAATGAGGAGCTACAGATACATCTGGGGAGTAGACCTCTAATTAATATCCTGATCTCATCTTTAACCTCCCCATATGGTGCCTCTTGCTTCTCTCATCATCAGGAGTAAGTGTAGACAATTAGACCGCCTAAAATATCTAGGTGTCATGCCAATTTATCACTCATTGGGAGAGAGAAAAAAGTGCCCCTTGGAACACAGCAGGTAATCTCAGCGTGACCTGTTCCTACTTTTAGACAGGGGAAAGGAGACAAATTAAGCTTTTGATGAGCATGTTCTAGAAGTCACACGAGGAAGGAAGGAATAACTCTCATCAAATGGCCAGGAGTTGCTTGACGAGGTCCAACAATTTGCCTGAATGGGAGCAACATTTTTTTTCTACTATAGATGTTTTTTTTAAAAAATTGAAACCTTCTCTTTCTTAGTCAATATGCAGTCTCCACGATGCAAAAAAAGAGGCTGAGACCCTAGAAAGAGTGCAAAGAAGAGCTACAAATGAATGATCAGGGGTCTGGAGGCTAAACCATACAATGAACGATTGAGGGAGCTAGATATGTCTAGTCTAACAAAGAGAAGGACTAGGGGTGGCATGATAGAAGCCTTCAATAGAATAGAATAGAATAGAATAGAATAGAATAGAATAGAATAGAATAGAATAGAATAGAATAGAATAGGATAGGATAGGATAGGATAGGATAGGATAGGATAGGATAGGATAGGATAGGATAGGATAGAAAATAGAATAGAATAGAATAGAATAGAATAGAATAGAATAGAATAGAATAGAATAGAATAGAATAGAATAGAATAGAATAGAATAGAATAGAATAGAATAGAATAGAATAGGAGTTGGAAGGAACCTTGGAGGTCTTCTAGTCTAACCCCCTACTTAGGCAGGAAACCCTACACCACTTCAGACAAATATTATCCAACATCTTCTTAAAAACTTCCAGTGTTGGAGCATTCACAACCTGTGGAGGCAAGTCGTTCCATTGATGAATTCTTTTAACTGTCAGAAAGTTTCTCCTTAGTTCTAAGTTGCTGCTCTCCTTGATTAGTTTCCACCCATTGCTTCTTGTCCTGCCCTCAGGTGCTTTGGAGAATAGCTGGACTCCCTCTTCTTTGGGGCAGCCCCTGAGATATTGAAACACTGCTATCATGTCTCCCCTAATCCTTCTTTTCACTAAACTAGACATACCCAGTTCCTGCAACCGTTCTTCATAAGTTTTAGCCTACAGCTCCCCTAACCATCTTTGTTGCTCTTCTCTGCACTCTTTCTAGAGTCTCAACATCTTTTTTACATCGTGATAACCAAAACTGGATGCAGTATTCCAAGTGTGGTCTTACCAAGGCATTATAAAGTGGTATTAAGACATCACGTGATCTTGACTCTATCCCTCTGTTTATGCAGCCTAGAACTGTATTGGCTTTTTTGGCAGCTGCAACACACAGCTGGCTCATGTTTAAATGATTGTCCACTAGGACTCCAAAATCCCTCTCATAGTTTCTACTATTGAGCAAGGTACCACATATACTATACCACATATAGAGCAAAGGTGGCGCAGTGGTTAGGGTGCAGTACCGCAGCTACTTCAGCTGACTGCTAGTTCAGCAGATCACTGGATCAAATCTCACCAGCTCAAGGTTGACTCAGCCTTCCATCCTTCTGAGGTGAGTAAAATGAGGACCCAGATTGTTGGGAGCAATATGCTATTTAGTATACTGTCTTTGGTGTAAGCCGCCCAGAGTCCTCGGAGAGTGGGCAGCATAGAAATATGACTAATAAATAAATAATAAATAAATACTGTACCTGTGCATTTTGTTTTTCTTGCCTAAATGTAGAAGCAAATGTTTGAATCAATATTTGAGGGACTGTCACAAAGAACAGGGGATCAATCTATTCTCCAAAGCACCTGAGTGCAGGACAAGAAGTAACAGATGGAATCTTATCAAAGATAAGCTCAGCGTCTTAGCCTCTGAGCCACCGCGTTCCTTACTGTTTACTTACAGTAAAGAGACTTTACTGCACCCCAATATAATTTTTTTTTCAATAGCTAAATAGGTCATTTTTTTATAACACTCCCATTTCCAGGTCATTTTAGCAGGCTGCACAATAGAACGTGTTTAGGATTATCCTCCTCTTCTAAGAACCAGAGTAAAGTAAGTTTTGTTTTATTTTGAAGACGTTGGAGGATGTAAATGGTTCTCAAAAATATTTCATTGAAATTATGCCACTTTGTTAAAGTGTCAACACTTTGCTGAGGGTTGGAGGACAGAAAAAATGAGGACTCAATGAGATTACAAATTAAATCATGTAATGACCCACTTATATTGATGCTCTCAGTCTGTGATTAATGGTTGATCAGGATGCTGTCTTATTTTAATTAGATGATGAGTTGGCAATAGATCAGCGCTGGGCTTGATTAAACAAAGAAGCTAGCAATTTGTATGGGTGCCTGAAAAAAAAAAAAGAAAATATTCTACTTCTGATGTCATCTGGGTTTTTCCTCTAGTCTGCTGGTATGTGTTGTTTTCCAGGGCAAATGCCTTAATTTCACCTTAGATAGAAGATAGATAGAATAACAGAGTTGGAAGGGATCTTGTAGGTCATCTAGTCAAACCCCTCGCCCAAGTAGGAGATCCTACACCAGTTTTGACAAATGGCAGTCCAGTCTCATCTTGAAAGCTTCCAGTGATGAAGCTCTCACCGCTTCCGAAGGCAACTTCTGTTCCATTGGCTGATTGTTCTCACTGTCAAAACATTTTTTCCTTATTTCCAGGTTGAATCTCTCCCTGTTCAGTTTCCATCCATTATTTCTCATCTGGCTTTCAGGTGCCTTGGAAAATAGCTTGACCCCCTCCTGTCTGTGGCAGCCCCTCAAATATTGGAAGACAGCTATCCTGTCTCCCCTGGTCCTTCTCTTCACTAGACTAGCCATGCCCAGTTCCTGCAACCGTTCATAGTATGTTTTAGCCTCCAGTCCCCTAATCATCTTGGTTGCTCTTCTCTGCACTTCTTCTAGAATCTCCATACCTTTTTTATAGTGTGGTGACTAAAACTGGATGAAGTAGTCTAGGTGTGGCCTTACTAACGCTTTATAGAGTGATATTAGTACCTCATGTGATCTTGAATCCCTCTGTTAATGCAATTTAGGACTGCATTGGCTCTTTTGCCTGTTGCCACACACTGCTGGCTCATTTTTAGCTGGTTGTCCACTTATTTATTTATTTATTTAGCGTATGGCTGGTCACACACAGTATTAAAACACTTCATTTTTACAGGTTAAAATATTTAAAACAATTTTTAAAAAAGCAGTAAGAAAACCTAAGAGGAAAACAGAAATAACATTTCAGAGTTTAATGTCGAGTTTGGAGATCCAGTCAGTAGCTGTCGTTGTTATGCAGAGGAAGTCCCTAGAATCTCCTGGATACCTTCTGTTAGAGCATTCCCTCACTATATATTGGATAGTCTGTCGGGGGGGGCCGCAATTGCATTGTGCTGAAGGTGTCTTTCCCCATTTACACAAGGAGTCAGCACACACCCCATGAGTCATTCTAATTCAGTTATATGTCACCCATATGTGTCGGGGTAGGTTAAATCCTGGAGGTATACTATTAGGATTAATATGCTCAGAAATATCTTGGGGGGGAATAGCTACTTCACGCTTCCATCCACTTTTGTGTGGTGTTCTGATGATCGGCCATCAACTTAAGCGCTGTCAAGAGTGGTGGGTTTCTTGACTTTAATCGGCATTTTAAGAGATCAGGAATGTATCCATGAATGGGTAGAGAGGAATTTAACAGGATCTTACTATGTCCACTAAGACTCCAAGATCCTTCTCACAGTCACTGCTCTTAAGCCTGGTTTCACCCAGTTTATATGTGCACTTTTGGTTTTTCTTACCTAAGTGTAGGACTTTACTTTTCTCTACACTGAATTTCATGTTGTTAGATAGGGCCCAGTGTTCAGATCTGTCAAGATCCATCTGAATCTTTAGCCTATCTTCTAGGGTGCAAATTTGGTAAGTTCCCCTTGTAAAACATGATACGGTGTGTTGTGTTAACCAAGCCAAAGGTGGTTTATTTAACATTTAAAGCTAGTTAACCTAGTAGTTAAAATCAGAAACGGTTGAAATTATTAAGGTAAGCTCCACACAAATGATAGGGTCTCATTATACTTTTCTGCTTGACTAATTTGTTAATATTTTCTTTGAACAAGCACTTGCTGCACATTGCTTTCTTGTGAGAGCGTCTGCATATTTTGTCAATCAGAAGGTATTTAAAATGACAACTCCTTTTGAAGTTCTGTCTTCATCAACGGCTCAGCGCGTTAACTGATTTCTATTTAAAACAGATCAGAACAGCGCACGAGGTGTTTTCAATAAATTCATTTTAGGGGTTAAACAAAACAAAAAACAAAAAACACCCAAGAACAGGAGGGGAAGAAAAAATAAAAGGGAGAGAAAGGCTGACATTTGAATCTGATCATTTAATCTGACAGTTTCTCATTGGTAAGCAATGCAAATAAGAAAGGAAGATTAAAAAGTTGGCCGTCTCCCTTTAGTGTCAAAAGCTAATAATATTGTTCAGGCAGCAAGACAATATTCCCTTTACGATGTTCAACAGGCGACTGCATGGTTCTGTCACTTTCGCAATGATTCACAACAGTTTTTTTTTCCTTCTTGTGCTTGTAACAGCTGAAATACATTCTAATATCAACGTGTCCTGGGCATTTTTCATCATGGAAAACACATCGTCCCTTTCCTGTGGATACAATGAGCCAGCTCACCTACACCAAGTCCAACGGGAATGCTTAAAAATGTTGTAGAAGAATCTGGTTATGAGGCTCCTGCTCTCCTCACCTCCTCACCTTTTCTAACCAAGTCACCTTGCTGGCATTTAGAGAATCCTTTATGCCACCAGACTTGAAATTCTGAGCTTGGACAATCTGGAACTGCGCCGATATAAGCATAGTACACAAAATTATCTGCTACAACGTCTTACCTGTGAATGACTTCTTCAGCTTCAACCGCAATAATACATGGGCAAACAATCGATACAAACTCAAGGTAAACCGCTCCAAACTCGATTGCAAGAAATACGACTTCAGCAACAGAGTGGTCAACGCCTGGAATGCTCTACCCGACTCCATTGTTACATCTCAAACCCCCATAGCTTCAACCTCAAACTGTCTACCGTGGACCTCACCCCATTCCTAAGAGGCCCGTAAAGGGGGCGTGCATAAGCGCACCATCATGCCTATCGTCCCTGTCCTACTGTCCCCCTTTATCTGTACTTACTTCCTTTGTTTATGTTTATGTTTATACCTATATCTGCTATCATGTACATGTTTGACAAATAAAATAAATAAATAAATAAATAAGTTGCTAACTCAAAAATCAGCTGGCTGACATTAGTTGGATTTTGTGGGAGACCCTCCTTCAGAACTCTACGGAAAGGTGTCTTGTGCTTGAAAAAACTAGAGCCACAACGAATTGTCCTACGGTGGTTTGGTCGTACTTATGCTCTGAGATTTTGAACATGCATAGGGGAAAGAACACTTCTGCTCCAGTCTGCACTGATTAGATCCTGCTTTGAATTGATAGGCTGATTGTGTGCAATCAAGACATTTTTGATTCCTAGTAACCTCACAGATAGATTTTTCTCCATGATGATCTATTCCTCGTTGGTCCTTCAAGTCTCTTAATGGTGCATTCATTAGTGCTTCTGGAACGGAGTCCATCCATCTAGCTGCTGGTTGTCTTTTTCTTTTTCTTCCCTTGAATAGCCTTGAATGTCCAATTCTGAGTATCTTATTTGAACAATAAAGGTAAAGGTAAAGTTTCCCCTCGCACATATGTGCTAGTTGTTCCTGACTCTAGGGGGTGGTGCTCATCTCTGCTTCAAAGCCGAAGAGCCAGCGTTGTCTGAAGACGTCTCCATGGTCATGTGGCCGGCATGACTCAATGCCAAAGGCGCACGGAAGGCTCTTACCTTCCCACCAAAGGTGGTCCCTGTTTTTCTACTTGCATTTTTGACGTGCTTTCGAACTGCTAGGTTGGCAGAAGCCCCTCAAATATGGGAACACTGCTATCATGCCACCCCATTGACCTTCTGTTCACTGACATACCCCATTCCTGCAACCATCCTTCATATTATTTTAAACTCCAGGCCTCTACTCAACTTTAGGTGTTAGTTATCACCTTTAAAGCACTCCATGGCTTAGGACCTGGGTACCTACGAGACCGTCTTTTGCCACCAATAGCCTCCCACCGACCAGTTCGTTCTCACAGGGAGGGACTACTCAGGGTACCGTCAGTCAAATTATGCTGAGTGGCGACTCCCAGGGGGAGGGCCTTCTCTGTGAGGGCTCCAACCCTTTGGAATGAACTGCCCCCGGAGATACAGAATATCCCTGATCTCCGTGCTTTCCGCCGTGCCCTCAAGACCCTGATGTTCTAACAGGCGGGGCTAAACATATGAACATGTGAATGTTTTTAAAATGTTATCTAATTTTAGGTTCTATTTAATTGGGCCAAACTAAGTTATAATAATAATTTTAATTAGCAATTTTATGACGTTTGTGTATCTATATTTTTCTTGACTGTACACCGCCTTGAGTCCTACGGGAGAAAGGCGGTATAGAAATATAATAAATAAAATAAATAAATAAATAAATAAACTTTGTGGCTCTTCTCTCAGAGAATGTGGAATAAATGCAGGGAAGAGCACGGAGGGTAAGGAAGACCAGAAGCTGAAACTTAGGAGGAGGAGCTGAGGAAACATGACAGGATATTTGGGAGAAAGCCTTGAGAAAAATAAGGGAAATGCAATAAGCGTATTTTAAGGAACAGAATTGGTGACACAGCTTTTATTGACCCAAAGTCAGGGGTGGGCTGCTGGGGGTTCGCAGGGGTTCGGGAGAAACTCTAGCTAAGATTCTGTGCAGTTCAGAGAACCCCCAAATCCCACTCCTGGCTGGCCCAGCCCCTCCTCCCCCACCCCCCAGGAATCCCCACACGGGGATTCTGTTTTGGAATCAGGTAAGTGCAGGGCATGCACGGAGGCTCTGGGAGGGTAAAAAACAGGCCTACTAGAAGTTCAGGAAGGCCAGAAATGGGCCCGTTTCCAGCCTCCAGAGGGCCTCCGGAGCCTGGGGAGGTTATTTTCGCCCTCCCGGAGGCTCGAAAAAAGCCTCCGGAGCCCAGGGAGGGCACCAATTAGGCCACACCCACCATGACCACACCCACCCAGCAACCGGGCAGAGAACCCCTTGCTCAAATTTTTGAAGCCTACCCCTGCCCAAAGTGAAGGATATTCAAACTAATGTGTCTTCAGTTACAGGGAAGAAGATTCCGATACAACATTAAAGCAAAGTTCCTAATGATAAGACGAGTTTGACAGTTGAAACAATTAAGAAGGCGAAAAGTGGGTCCCCCTCGAGTATTCATATTCGAGCAGAAGGCACCCTAATTTGTCACGGAGGTTTTAATTGGGACTCCTGTACTCAACACGGAAGGCAATATCTGATGGTCGGGATGTCTCTTTCCAATTCTATGATTCTATCATGTCATCGGTGAACACGTCGGTAGCATCTGAGAGGTGTGCAAGCGGGCAAGGGACATGTGTGGAGGGAAGGGTGAGAACACCGAGGGCCATTAATTTGATTGTGTCAATTTGCCGAAGTGCCACGTAATGATTTTACAGGTAATTAGACTTTAACAGGCAGAAACAAATTTATGTCCTTCTTGTTTTTATGACGCATGTAATGATAGATGCGCCATTGTGCAAGCTGTTGCTCCTAGGTACACAACATTCCTTAATGTCTTCAAACCAGTGAAATATGACATGTCAGGAACTGATCAGTGACTGTATAAAACACATTAGTGGCTTTTTCTTCTTTCAGCGACTGTTAATCGAAGCTCATTCATCAAGGTCCGGAAAGATGGCATGTTTTCAGGTTATTTGTACAACGTGGAGAATTGGCTATGGACCTTTCTGGTCAAAAGGATAAGACAAGAGTTTTCAGGTTATTATAGCTGGGACCTCCTACTCCCCTAGCTGAGGTCCAAGTTGTCTTTTGGACTTAGGCTCATTTTTCTCCTTTGTGTTCTTAATGACAGCGAGGGCAAAAACGTCTGCTGACTGTTTAGTAGCAGAAAATTGATTTTTTTTTTAAAAGGATGGAATGGTGAGGGTGGGATGGTGATGGGGGGGGGATTCAAAGTGGGAAACTCTGTTTCAAATCCAAGATCCACAAAAGTAGTGTCCTGCAGCTGACTTGAACCTGCTGGGATATGACCCTGAGAGCCAACATGGTATCAAACTGCATTGGGAAACTCTGGTTCTAATCCCTTAGCCGTAGAATCCTTAAGTGATGTTGATCCAGTTCCTCTCAGCCTGATTTATTTCATCAGGATACTACTTTGGAGAAAAATAGGTGGCACAGAAGACTAAAGCACTGTTAAGTAACACCAGCTGCCTGCAATTACTGCAAGTTCAAATCTCACCAGGCTCAAGGTTGACTCAGCCTTCCATCCTTTCGAGATAGGTAAAATGAGGAGCCGGTTTGTGGGGGGCAATAAGCTGACTTTGTATAAAAAAGAACACCACTTGGGAGGGGGGGTTGAAAGCCCTACTAAGCAGGTATATACAAAGGTATGAAGGCTATCGCTTAACGCATTGTAAGCCGCCCTGAGTCTCTGGAAAAGGGCAGCATATAAATCGAACCAATAAATAAATAAATAAATAAATAAATAAATAAATAAATAAATAAATAAATAAATAAATAAATAAATAAATAAATAAATTTCTAAAAAGAAGATAAATAATAAAGGCAGAATCAAATGCTTTGTTCTTACCATGGTTTGGTACCGTGGTCCCTAAGTTTTAGAGTAACAGAGTTGGAAGGGATCTTGGAGGTCTTCTAGTCCAACCCCCTGCTTAGGCAGGAAACCCTACACCACTTCAGACAAATGGTTATCCAACTTCTTCTTAAAAACTTCCAGTGTTGGAGCATTCACAACTTCTGAAGTTGTTCCACAGGTTAATTGTTCTGACTGTCAGGAAATTTCTCCTTAGTTCTAGATTGTTTCTCTCCTTGATTAATTTCCACCCATGGCTTCTTGTCCTGCCCTCAGGTGCTTCGGAGAATAGCTTGACTCCCTCTTCTTTGTGGAAGCCCCTGAGATATTGGAACACTGCTATCATGTCACCCCTAGTTCTTCTTTTCATCAGACTAGGCCAATGGTGGGTTGCCCCCGGTTCAGACCGGTTCGCAAGAAGTGAGTGCATAGGCGTGGGTGCGGTAGTAAAGGTAAGCAGAGCCCACCCCTGGACTAGACATACCCAATAAGTAAAGCTCTCTTCCTAGAAATCATGGCAAACAATGGTTTGCTCCTTCATAAAATCACAAGTGGCTGGAATTAAACATTGAGCAAGGTTCATTAATAATGAAAGACAAAGTCCAATGGCAACATTCAAGCAATAAAAGTTAAGCCATAACTGAATGCACTGGTTTGTGGTTTGGCACAGTATATGGCTTAGTAAGATGTGTGAACTCAACCAGATTTTGTTTATACAATCCTGTTCCATTGTTTTGCCAGCTTAGCTACAGAGGCCGAATTTTGCTGCAAAACACAAGTTATAACAACCCACTGAATTGAAGATGAGTCTTATCCAGAAATCCTGGTAGATCTTCTCAGAGGCATGGGGGTGGGACAGGTAAGCTGGAGAGCCAGGAGATAAGACATTATTTATTTGTTTTATTTTATTTTTTATTTATTTTATTTTGTCAAGCATGTATTTTATGACAGATACAAATGTAAACATAATTATAAATGCATGAAAAGGGTACGAATAAAAGAAAACATTAAGACAGGGAATGCTGGTGCACTTATGTACGCCCCTTAAAGACCTCTTAGGAATAGGGTGAGGTCTACAGTAGACAGTCTAAGGTTAAAATTTTGGGGATTTGGGGAAGAAACGACAGAGTCAGGTAGTGCATTCCAGGCATCGACCACTCTGTTGCTGAAGTCGTATTTTCTGCAGTCTAGTTTGGATCAGTTTACCATGAGTTTGTATCTATTGTGTGCTTAT
This sequence comes from Pantherophis guttatus, assembly GCF_059756535.1. NCBI lineage: Eukaryota > Metazoa > Chordata > Lepidosauria > Squamata > Colubridae > Pantherophis > Pantherophis guttatus. The sequence continues at coordinate 19,832,687 of NC_142074.1, forward strand.
GTATTGTTGTGGTTGAAGCTGAAGGATTCATTGTCTGGTAGGACATACAGACAGGCAGATGATTTTATGTACTATGCTTAGGTCAGACCAAAGACAGTGAAGTTCTAAGGTGTCTAAGCCCAAAATTTCAAGTCTGGTGGCATAAGGTATTTTGTTGCGAGCAGAGAAGTAGAGGACTCTTCTCGTGAAATATCTCTGGACTCACTCGATTGTATTAATGTCCGATATGCAGTGCGGGTTCCAGACAGATGAGCTGTATTCGAGAATTGGTCTGGCAAAAGTTTTGTATGCCCTAGTTTGCAGTTCAATATTACTGGAGAAGAAGCTATGCAAGATTAGGTTAACAACTCTTAATGCTTTTTTAGCAATGCTGTTTCGGTGAGCTCTGGCACTTAGATCATTTGAGATGAGTACTCCAAGGTCTTTGACAGAGTGAGGGTCATCTGGTAGGTTGTACCCACCCAGCTTGTATTTTGTATTCTGATTTTTTTTTTATTTTTTTTTATTTTTTGCCAATGTGTAAGACAGAGCATTTGTTGGTTGAGATTTGGAGTTGCCACTTGTTTGACCATTCTGACACATAGTCAAGATCTTTTTGTAGAGTAGCAGCATTGTCAGTGGTGTTGAATAGTTTTACATCATCTGCAAAGAGAACGCAGTTGCTTATAATATGATCACAAAGGTCATTTATATAAAGTATAAAGAGTGTGGGTCCTAAAATCATAAAAAAAACCATCTTTTTCCCGTTCGCTCTTCTTCTCAGATAAAACTGCTATAATTTGCCTAACCCAACACCCGGTGATCTCTCCGGTGACAATTCATATAAATAGTCTAATTAGGGGCAACACAATAAGGCCTGTCTAGATTAATTCCATTTATTACCTGGAGGGCAGCAAAGGAGAAAAGAGAACTGGCCAATCCATGTCTTTCACCTGTGTCTAAGACAATTGCGTTTGCGGTGGGTTGTGCTGATCTCTGCCTGCAGAGAAGTCGCTTGTCAGTCCCATTGTCAACCGAATGCCTTGTGGTGGAAATGTCATTTGCAGCAGCATGCATTTTGAGACAGCTGAAATGTTTACCTCAATAGGTTCTTACCTGTAATTATAATGTCACAACTCACACCAACGGAGTGGAAACCTCTGTCACTTGTTTCTCCTGTTTGCAAGGGCTTTTGATTTTCTTCGGGGGATTTATAACCTTCGTGCAAAGTTTTCTTCTCAAAGTCGTCAGCCTGAAGTCAAAGGAAAAAAAAAACAAACAAACAAAAAAAATCCAAGCAGCAGGATTGGCCCATCTGTTCTTGTGGCCTCATTAGATGCTTGGGGATGAAAATCTATGAGTAGGGGTGAAAAGTGAAGCCAAGCAGACATCGAGCACTGAATGCAAATACTGTTTTCCATTTGCGCCCGTAGAAAAATTACAAGTGAAGAAAGCCACTTCCCTAAAATGTTTCCTTTCCTTTGGGGGAGGGGAGATCCTAGCACGTTCTCAAGCTTTTTAAGATTTCTTAGATGAAAGGTGTTTTGATCTTCTTACTTCAATTATTGGGAGGTAATAACATCCCAATTATTGGGATGTTTGGGTGGTTTAGGGGTGGTGAATTGTGGTGGGTGGGAGTGTGTTGTGGGATTGTTATGTGTGTTGGACCTGGTCTTTGGGTGTTAAGTGAATTTCGTTGTATGGGTATACCGTGTATACACATACAATGACAATAAAATTATTTATTTATTTATATGTAATGTGGGGTTCCTCCTTCCTGGTGATCTCACTTTTCTTCAGTGTGCACCTGCTTTTTAAGTTCTTGTGATCTTTTCTTTTTAAAATAAGTCTTTGCTGCCCTCTATCCTTCTGATATATGACTCAATGTGTTGGTTTCTTGATGAAATTCCACTGTTCATTCATGAACTGGTACATAATGTCCCATGCAGGGGTGGGATTCACCCGGTTCGGACCGGTTCGGGTGAACCATTAGCTTCAACGATCAGCTGAGAGCAAACCGGTTCGCCCCGATGATCAGCTGGTCCCGCCCACCCGCCCGCCCCTGCACTATACCGACCTATATTTCCTTTGTTTGAAGCCCAGCTGATAGGCGCGGCAGAGCGAATTGCAGCACCTCAGCTGTTTTACTCACCGGGGCTGCAGTAGAAGTAAGTTTTAGAGCTGCTTTCAAATGCACTGTGTGTGCGAAGCGCATGGTCAGCAAATAAGTTGTTACACCGGTTGAATCCCATCACTGGTGCCATGTTTCCAGAAGAACAAGTTGGGTCAGAGAGATGGACTGGCCCAAAGTCATCTACTGCTTCAAAGGCTGAGGCTGGACTGAATCTGGATTTCCCTGGTCCCCATCCAACACTGTGAGGTGATGCCGTGATGACTCAGGGGTTAAGACGCTGGGCTTGTCAGCTTGGAAACCTGACAACCCAGGTTCAAAACCCAAGCACTGCATGATGGGGTGAACTCCTGTGCTTGCCTCAGCTCCTGCTTTCAAACTTGCAGTTTGAAAGCATGCAAATGCAAGTAAATAAATAGGTAGCACTTCAGTGGGAAAGTAACAGCACTCTGTGACATCATGCTGGCCAAATGCCCATGGAAATAGCATTGGACAGCGTTGGCTCAATGGCCTTGGAATGGTGGTGAGCACTGCCCCCTAGAGGTGGCAATGACTAGCAGAGTAATATTCACAGAGACTCCTATACCATCCAATATTGTAATTATTTTAAAGTCGCTCTTTGTTATTTTGTTATGGCTTTGAAGTATATTGTTCTAATATTGCTTTTCAATTATGAAAAGATATTATGTAAGTAGTAGTATTTAAACTTAAAAAAGAAAGAAAGAGAAAGAAAGAAGGAAGGAAGGGAGGGAGGGAGGCAGGGAGGGAGGGAGGAAGGGAGGGAGGGAGGGAGGAAGGAAGGAAAGAAAGAAAGAAAGAAAGAAAGAAAGAAAGAAAGAAAGAAAGAAAGAAAGAAAGAAAGAAAGAAAGATAGATAGATAGATCTTCTCTTGGATTGGATGGGTATATGGGAAGCCATGACTACACATGAGTTGTGGACCATAAGAGAGATTGTTGTACAATGAAAGGCAGATATCAAACACAATCACAAAAGGCAGTGAATTTCAGGTATTTTTCTTGCACCAGGTTAAATGGGAATGTTTGAAAGACACAGAAGAAATTTGAGTAGGACGTTGGATGAACCAAGGGTGCTTTACCAAAAGGCAACTGGACTTTCTTGACTTGGATGCCTTCTGGAAAAGCATATTTGGGACAACCATGACATGAGAATCTCCATAGACAAACATCGGATGAAGCATTAAGAAGGAGCAGTTTATTGTTATATCATTTCCTCTCCCTACTGGAGATTAAAGTTCTATCACAGAGGTTGGAGTCTGGCTAAACCAACATGAGCTTGGGATCTTCCAGTTACGAATAGCTGGAAATCACCAGCTTTCCCGATTCATTCGAGGGAATCCACAAGAATCAGTTTGGTCTTCTCAGCTTTTCTCTGAACAAGGATGCAAGGCAGTGGTGGGATTCAAATAATTTAACAACTGGTTCTCTTCCTTAATAACCGGCTGGGTGGGCATCATGGTGGGCGTGGCCAGGAGGTGTGACAGGCAGCACTCGGCCTCCTGAACCCCCCTGGAACAAAAACAGGCCACAGGGGGAACATGCCACCACCCTGTGCCCCGTTTTGGGCCTAGTAGGCCTCCCTGAAACCAACCTTCCCCGCACCCAATTTTGGGCCTAGTAGGCCTCCATGCACTTACCTGGGAGCCAAAATGGGGCATGTGGGGGACTCCTGGAAGGGGTGGGGTAGGGCGGGGCCTAGCCAGATAGCAATTTAACTACTGGTTCGCCCAGACCAACTCGAACCGGCTGAATCCCACCATTGATGAAAGGATCTAGCAATTCCTAATAAGAAGACAATCACAGAAGACATTCCTGCAACTTCTGTGTTACCTCAAATAAATCTTGTACATAGTAAGCTCAGGGTGAAATATTGGCTTCGCATTTCTTCCATCCTCACTATGGGCTGGATGGCTTTCTTTTTTTTTGAGCAGAAGGGCTGATTTTCATCTATTCTTATGGTAATGACCAGATGGAAATATCAGATAGTCCATATGGGAACTATCACTTACGGATCCAACCTTTGCCACGTCCTCCTGTTAATTCCAATATCTCATCATTTCAGTGTAAATTTATACAGCTCGTTCAACCTTGACTCAGCGTTCATCTGCTACTCAGGCAAGCGTCCACTACGTTCAGAAGCCGGTATAATGGCATTGGATGACATTAATGGCATTAACCTACTCATTTCATTGGTACAAATATAGCTTTTGCCTAGTTTGCAAGCTTTTGAGCAGACGAACAGAGTTGTCGCCTCCCATTAATATCAAAATTCAAAATTTTGGGAACTATCAGTAGATCAACAGCATAGGGCATGTAGTTCTCTCTTTTTATCTTTTTCCCCTCTCATTCTACAGGTAAAACCTAAGGATGAAAAAGAGGGAAAAAACACAAATTAGCCCCATGATTAGCCCCACCTCTATAACTGTCTGGTTTGGTTCTGCAACCCAACAAGACAGACACCAACTTCAGAGGATCATTAGAACTGCAGAAAAAACAATTACTACCAACCTGCCTTCCATTGAGGACCTGTATACTGCACGAGTCAAAAAGAGGGCTGTGGAAATATCTAGAGACCCCTCGCATCCTGGACATAAATTGTTTCAATTTCTACCCTCAAAACGACGCTATAGAGTACTGCACAAGAGACAACTAGACACAAGAACAGTTTTTTCCCGAACACCATCACTCTGCTAAACAAATAATTCCCTCAACACTGTCAAACTATTCGCTAAGTCTGCATTACGATTACTATTACTATTAATCTTCTCATCTTTCCTGTTACCTATCTCCTCCCACTTACGACTGCATGACTGTATCTTTGTTGCTTGTATCCTTACAATTTATATTGATTGTTTCCTAGTATGATTTGATTGTTTATTTTTACCCTATGACTATCATTAAATGTTGTACCTTCAAGAATCATTTCTTGATGAATGTATCTTTTCTTTTTATGTACACTCAGAGCATGTGCACCAGAGACAAATTCCTTGTGTGTCCAATCACACTTGGCCAATAAAGAATTCTGTTCTGTTCTGTTCTGTTCTGTTCTGTTCTGTTCTGTTCTGTTCTATTCCATTCCATTCTATTCTATTCTATTCATATAATTACCTTTTTACATACATATATACATACATACAGTACATTTCTCAGCTGGAAAAAGAACATCCAGCATCTCCAACTCTGGATGTACCCAAACTGGGGACAATTTTCTGTCATTGATTGGGATTGACATGATACGAACTAATTAGTTGTCAGGATTCTACCCAAGTGGGAAAATTATACAGTCCTAATGACTAGTTAATTCCTGGTACTGTATCACAAATAATCGATGAATGACTTCTAGACTCTTTCTTTTCCCTTTCTTTCTGTTTGTGTCTCTATTTGTCTCCAGCAGCCTAAATGCTAGTTTTCCTGCCTCCCCCCCCCCCCCGATATATTAATTATAATATTCCATGCAGAATAGTGAATGGCCTACATTTAGAGGTGAACGCTGTCCAAATGCTGAATTTCATGGAGCATTTTAGGTAGGATGCCGGAGAATCTGTTTTGAAGTTATCTCAGTGGCACTTGTTTTGAAATAGCTTTAATGTTGGAGGTGGAGCCTCTTATGCTACTGTGGTTCTCTGTTACTCAGAATTCCCCACAGTTCCCAGTTGGAAAAAATCCATGGGAGAAGGGAGAGAGGGGGTGGAGAGAGGGAGAGAGAGGGAGGGAGACACACACAGAGAGAGAAGGAGGGGGAGAGAGAAGGAGGGGGAGAGAGGGAGAGAGAAAAGAAGGGAGGGAGGGAGAGAGAGGGAGGGAGACACAGAGAGAGAGAGAAGGAGGGGGAGAGAAGGAGAGAGAGAGAAGGAGTGGATAGAGGGAGGGAGAGCGAGGGAGAGCGAGAGAGAAGGTGGGGGAGAGAGAAGGAGAGGGAGAGAAGGAGGGGAGAGAGATGGAGGAAGGGAAGGTGGGAGAGAGATCTTCCTTTTCATAGGTGAGAACTTATGGAGGCACATCATATTTGGGCACATCATAAGTTAGAATAATGGGATGAGGACTGATGTAGACCTGTAGAGTCCACAATTTGATGCTTCAAAGCTTCTGGTGTGATCCCAAAGCTCCTGTAACGTTTAAAGCAACAGGATAAAATTAATTAACCAGGGAGAGGCCATAATAATTGAAAATAATTTAATTTTAATTACACTGAGTTTATTCGTTGTCCTGGACCTGTCTACTTCTTTGTTCTGGCCCTTGCTTCTTATGGAGATACTTCTCTTTGCAGGCCACTGAGATAAAGTTCTTAAGACCTTTGACTAGTGGAGGGCTATCAGGGCATAGTGTTGACAAGGTTAACTAGGATCCAAGAGTGTAAACTTAGCCACAAATTCCCTCTGTGATCCTGCGGGACTCCTTGAGGTAATCCCACTTGTCACAAATATTGGCAGATGGGGAAAATCCTCTCTGCTTGCTTGAGTTCTTTCCGAAGGAATAGACGCATTTATTAAATTGTTGTAAAGTGACCGTAGTCCTTGGTTTTTCATAATGCAATTCTAGTTTTCCATTAAATTATTCCTGTTAAATCATTTGGCCACGTATTATCAATACTCTTTGTCCGCTGTGTAATAGACCTATTATCCTACATATTTTTCTCAGAGGGAAAGCAGTATCTCTATTAAGTACACATCCTCGGGTTTTTCTATACTAGCTGCATGACACGACTACTAGATAATTCACCTAGGAAAATTGGATTGTGTATCTCTTACAAAACACTAATCGGTTGATGCTGCCTGGGAAAAAAAAAATTACTCCATTTTTAAATGACGTTAGAATGGAATGGAATGGAATAGAATGGAATGGAATAGAGAATAGAATAGAATAGAATAGAATAGAATAGAATAGAATAGAATAGAATAGAATAGAATAGAATAGAATAGAATAGAATAGAATAGAATAGAATTGGAAGGGACCTTGGAGATCTTCTAGTCCAACCCCTTGCTTAGGCAGGAAACCCTACACCACTTCAGACAAATGGTAATCCAATTTCTTCTTAAAAACTTCCAGTTTTGGAGTTTTCACTTCTGGAGGCAAGTCATTCCACTGATTAATTGTTCTCACTGTCAGGAAATTTCTCCTTAATTCTAGGTTGCTTCTCTCCTTGATTAGTTTCCACCCATTGCTTCTTGTCCTGCCCTCAGGTGCTTTGGAGAATAGCTTGACTCCCTCTTCTTTGGGGCAGCCCCTGAGATATTGGAACACTGCTATCATGTCTCCCCTAGTCCTTCTTTTAATTAAACTAGACATACCCAGTTCCTTGGGGATGCGGTGGCTCAGTGGCTAAGACACTGAGCTTGTCGATCGAAAGGTCGGAAGTTCAGCGGTTCAAATCCCTAGTGCCGTGTAACAGGGTGAGCTCCCATTACTTGTCCCAGCTTCTGCCAACCTAGCAGGTCGAAAGCATGTAAAAAATGCAAGTAGAAAAATAGGGACCACCTCTGGTGGGAAGGTAACAGCGTTCCGTGTGCCTTTAGTCATGCTGGCCACATGACCACAGAGATGTCTTTGGACAGCGCTGGCTCTTTGGCTTTGAAACAGAAATAGCACCGCCACCTAGAGTCAGGAACGACTAGCACATATGTATGAGGGGAGCCTTTACCTTTACCTTTACCCAGTTCCTGCAACCGTTCTTTTGGTACAACCGTGTCCTGGATGATTGAGAATCTGCATAGATCCACTTCTGGCATATTTCCTGAAGTCATATCACAATTGTCCTTTTCAGTTGAAAAGTCAAATAATTGTAACCTTGCCACCTGCGCTTTTTCATCTCAAGGAGAAACAAATATTCCCAGCTCCTTCAATCTTTTAGTTTATCTTCCTCTCATCATCCATATCACGCACCAGTGAATGCATTTGTCTGACTCTCTTAAAGTGAAGGGCCCAGAACTAGTCACAAAATTAAATTTGTCTTCTAATGAGAATAAGGTGGAATGTTGAATCAGTTAAGAGTCCGTGTGATTTTTATTGTTGTTTTTTTACCTCATGGCTGCATTTGTGCATCCAAGAGCTTGGTGACTTGGAAGAGCAATTACATTAAGTTATGATGCTCCCAAAACCTTCATTAGTTGGGGGCATACCTAGTTAATTCAAACCAATAAATAGCTTACACCAAAGGTGTGCAAAAACAGCTTCTCAAAACCTGGATTATGGGTCCTCAGACGCCCCAATTTCCCCCTCCCCTCCAAATTATAATTTTCATCTGATGGGAGAATGAATGGATACTATGTCGTTTTAATTAAATTTGCATGGGAATGAAATCAAATGTAGTTTCTGTCCTGGCTTTGCATTCTAATCTCAGTGTTCTAATGGGAATATTATGTATTTCAGCCCTGCGCTTGAAATACTGGCTTTTGCATAAGGTCTAGCTTTAAACTGAGCATTCTGGACTTTGCAAATCGAACCATAATTTGGATGTAGATACAGAGCAAAATTCATATCGGAGATAAAAACGGGTTCAGTGAATATATCTTTTGAGCTTGAATATGCTTATCTGGTGGGGAAGCATTTCTGTAATGAATTCAACTGAAGAAAAGACCTGCCAAAGTGATTTGAGGTTGATCAACTTACTTCGTTAACAGTATTGAAAAGATAAACTCCAAAATAAACAAAATGGTTTTGTATTTATTTATTTTTTTGCCAAAAATCAACTGCTTAAGTTTAAGCCATAGTAAGTAAAGGTAAAAGTTCCCTTCACACGTATGTGCTAGTCGTTCCCAACTCTAGGGGGTGATGCTCATCTCCGTTTCAAAACCGACATCATGTGGCTGGCATGACTAAACGCCAAAAGTGCATGGAATGCTGTTACCTTCCCACCAAAGGTGGTCCCTATTTTTCTACTTGCATTTTTTACGTGCTTTCGAACTGCTAGGTTGGCAGAAGCTGGGACAAGTAACAGGAGCTCACCCCGTTACGCGGCACTAGGGATTCGAACCGCTGAACTTCCGACCTTTTGATCAACAAGCTCAGCATCTTAGCTACTGAGCTATACGCCGTAGTAAGAATGCTAGAAAAAACTTTTTTTTCAGACAGCGGCTTTGCTAAATAAATAGGCTGCTATATCCTCCTAGTAATTTAATGGTAGCTCAGAACTCCCTCAAATGGAGAATACAGTTATCACGTTCAGCCTTCATTTTCTCATTTGTCTTTATCAGCAATGGCAGCGCTCCCAAGTCTTACGTGTGACAAAGTATTAATTATAAGAGGCAAACATAAGGGAAATCCTTCTGCAAAATTTAATTTTGCATCAAGTCCCTATGGCAGTTTTTTTTAAAAAAAAAGAAAAAGAAAAGAAGATATCCCTTTTTGCAGAAACATTTGGGAAAGATCGTGAAAGTCCTAGAAGACACAAGCTGGAGAAGTTTCGGTTTCATTAAGCCAAATTTTAAACTGGTTGTTTGTTTTTTCTTAAGACAGGATGAAACCTGTTCATTAGCAGGCGTTAAACCCAGTGGTAGGATTCAAATAATTTAACAACCGGTTCTCTGCCCTAATGACCAGCGGGGTGGGCGTGGCCATGTTGGGCGTGGCCAAGTGGTGTGACAGGCAGTATGCGGCCTCCTGAACCACCCTGGGAGCAAAAACCCCACCCCACAGGCCACTGTGGGTGGGGACATGTCGCCCCCAGACCCCATTTTAGACCTAGGAGGCCTTCTGGGAGCAAAAACAGGCCACGGGGGGGGGCGGGGTCTGTGAAATCCAACAGGTTCTGACAGGTTCCAGAGAACTGGTAGTGGAAATTTTGAGCAGTTCAGAGAACCGGCAAATACCCCCTCTGTCTGGCCCCAGAGTGGGGTGGGAATGGAGATTTTGCAATATCCTTCCCCCAGGAGTAGGGTGGGAATGGAGATTTTGCAATATCCTTCCCCCAGGAGTGGGGAGGGAATGGGGATTTTGCAGTATCCTTCCCCTGGAGTGGGGTAGGAATGGAGATTTTGAAGTATCCTTCCCCTGCCACGCCCACCAAGCCATGCCCACAGAACCTGTAGTAAAAAAAATAATCCCCATAATCACGTGATTAAAATTCAGGAGTTTGGCAACTGACTCATATTTATGACGCTTGCTTGAAATGTGTGTGTGTTTGTGTGTGTGTGTGTATGTGTGTGCCTATTTCTGCTTAAGAAGTTGGTGTTTTGTGTGTGTGTATATAAATGTATATTTCTGCTTCAGAAGTTTGTGTTTTGTGTGTGTGTATATAAATATGTGTATTTTTGCTTAAGAAATTTGTGTGTGTGTTTTGTGTGTGTATGTATATATATGCCTATTTTTGCTTCAGAAGTTTGTGTTTTGTGTGTGTATATAAATATGTGTATTTTTGCTTAAGAAATTTGTGTGTGTATGTTTTGTGTGTATGTGTATGCCTATTTCTGCTTAAGAAATTTGTGTATGTCTTGTGTGTGTGTGTGTATGTACATTAGCATATTTTTGCTTAAGAAGTTTGTGTATGTTTTGTGTGTGTGTATGTATATATATGCATATTTTTGTTTAAGAAGTTTGTGTGTGTATGTTTTGCGTGTGTGTGTATACACACACACATATATGAATGCCAGTATACTATTAATAAATATAACTATGTAATTATAGTAGTAATCACAGAAATAATCATAATAATTACGAAGGGCTGAATTTGCTGTCATTTCTTTGCACGCAGTTGTGTGGAAATCTTAAGGAAGCAGAATCCCTCCTACGGAAAAAAAGTCACATACCTTTGAACGCTTATAGAGATATGGCTGGTACGAATTCATCAAGGACGTATTAATCAAGGAATGGAGAGAACTTTCTCGTTCAATATCCCCCCTCTGTATATTTTTCCCAGCCGAATGTCAGGTTGAAGTGCCAAGATATTTTATGGATGCAAATGCTTGTAAATCATAGTGGCCTTCAGTCATTGGTGGTGTAAAACCTCCTGGAATCACCCTGGGTGTGTTGGGCGGTGATATAAATGTGTTAGATAGATAAATATATAAACAAATAAATAAATAAATAAACTTCTATCTTCTAGATTATACTTAATAGAAATAGAATAGAATAGAATAGAATAGAATAGAATAGAATAGAATAGAATAGAATAGAATAGAATAGAATAGAATAACAGAGTTGGAAGGGACCTTGGAGGTCTTCTAGTCCAACCCCCTGCTTAGGCAGGAAACCCTACACCACTTCAGACAAATGGTTATCCAACATCTTCTTAAAAATTTCCAGTGTTGGCGCATTCACAACTTCTACAGGCAAGTTGTTCCATTGATTAATTGTTCTCACTGTCTGGAAATTCCTCCTTAGTTCTAAGTTGCTTCTCTCCTTGATGAGTTTCCACCCATTGCTTCTTGTCCTGCCCCCAGGTGCTTTGGAGAATAGCTTGACTCCCTCTTCTTTGTGGCAACCCCTGGGATATCGGAAGACTCCTATCATGTCTCCCCTGGTCCTTCTCTTCATTAAACTAGACATACCCAGTTCCAGACATACCCAAACTAACCAAGGAGAGATTTGACCTAGAAATGAAGAGGAACTTTCTGACAGTGAGAGCAATCAACCCATGGAACAGAAGTTGCCTTCGGAAGTTGTGGGAGCTTCATCACTGGAGGCTTTCAAGAAAAGACTGGACTGCCATTTGTCAGAAATGGTGTAGGGTCTCCTGCTTGAACGGAAGGGTTGGACTAGATGACCTATAAGGTCCCTTCCAACTCTGTTAATCTGTTAAAACTGCAAGGCAGGTGGATTCCTCAAAGGATAGCTTTAGTGGAAATATCAAATTGGCACGTATCTGGTGAAAACCGACTCCCTCAACCCCAAACAATCAGTCAGGTGGCCCAATCACAGCAGCATCTGCTGGTCTGGTGACATCACTCCTCCTTCCCTCCGGCCAGGTGTGAGAATGTCCTTGATTCCCAAGAGAAAGTATTTTGTTTTGACTACACATCCCCAGCTATCTCTAATCCCACCTCCCTATACCTCGCTCCAGTGTGGCAGCACTGAAGCTCCAAGATGGCTTCGGCCAGTATTGACAATTGAATTAGTAGGCTTAGTTTCTGGTTCTCTATTTTACTCCTAGTATAAAACTGGTCTGATGGCAAACTGGTGTTAATGTGCCCAATCTGGCTGAAGGCTGCATTTATTTATTTATTTATTTATTTATTTATTTATTTATTTATTTATTTATTTATTTATTTATTTATTTATTTATTTATTTATTTATTTGTTCGATTTATATATGCCGCCCTTCTCCGGAGACTCAAGGCGGCTTACAATGCGTTAAGCAATAGCCTTCATACTTTTGTATATACCTGCTTAGTAGGGCTTTCGGGGGCCCCCTAAGAAGTGTTCTTTTTTATACAAAGTCAGCTTATTGCCCCCACAATCTGGGTCCTCATTTTACCTACCTCGGAAGGATGGAAGGCTGAGTCAACCTTGAGCCTGGTGAGAAATAAACTCACAGTAATTGCAGGTAGCTGGCAGCTAAGTGCTACTTTAACAGCAGCAGTACCCAAGGCTCTTTATCATGAATTATATGATTAAAGCTGGTGACCCAGCCTACGCCTTCATTGCCTTAAAGGTAAAGGTAAAGGTTCCCCTCGCACATATGTGCTAGTCATCCCGACTCTAGGGGATGGTGCTCATCTCCGTTTCAAAGCCGAAGAGCCAGCACTGTCCAAAGACATCTCCGTGGTCATGTGGCTGGCATGACTCAACGCCAAAGGCGCATGGAACGCTGTTACCTTCCCACCAAAGGTGGTCCCTATTTTTCTACTTGCATTTTTTACGTGCTTTCGAACTGCTAGGTTGGCAGAAGCTGGGACAAGGAACGGGAGCTCACCCCATTACGCAGCACTAGGGATTTGAACTGCTGAACTGCCGACCTTTCGATCAACAAGCTCAGCATCTTAGCCATTGAGCCACCGCGTCCCTTCATTGCCTTATGGGGGGGAAAAATCACGTGGAACTATTACAGAAGGAAAAATAAAAGAAATAGGAGTTGATTATTCTCACTATATCAGCCTGTTTGCTTGTAAAGCACATTTTCTCCCCACATCTGTTTATATAATTTTCAGAGAATATTTTGGCGATGTATAGAAATGCCCACGCAAGGAAATGTGATTATGTTTTCATAATAATCAGACTGCATCGGAGGGATAGCAAAAACTTAGCGTAATATTTTCCTTGTAGATTATGTTCTGCTGCCATCTAGAGATCAACTTCCTATCTCGGGCTGAACTGAGTTATTTTTCTTCATTTTTGTTCAATCCTGGGAGCGACTGAAAAGATTGAAACGGTTGAATGAAATGGTATGAATGATTAGAGGAGAGGCATAAAAGGCAAGGGAAGAGTAAATGAGGAAGATGTAGAAGTGGAAATGCAGTAACAAACAAGAGGAAACAGAACAGAGGCAGATCGAAGGAATGAAATTGTGTACACTGTTATCTATATGTATATATGTAAATAAATCAATATTAGAATTATATGTATAAAGGATAAATTGAAATAAGGGAGAAAAAATGGATATGTAAGGAATGTTTACCGATGCGAAATTGTTGAAAAGAAGAACATTGTAAAAGATTCTTTGTTTTTTTTTTAAAAAAACAAAACTGTTTAACAAAAATTATTTTTTTAAAAAAAGAAAGAAAGAGAAGATTGAAACTTAGGGGAAAGTGTCACAATTTTAAAGTAGAGCATCTTCACGTTAAAAATCCCAGATCTATTTGTGGTCCACATTTATTGATCGATTAATACATTGATTCAATTGATTGACTGTCCCAAAGGTGAGTTTTTTTGCCCTTTTGCACCAAGAAGCGTCTTCAGTTCTGACGGAATGGTGGAACTGAACTGAAGAAGCTTCTTGGATGGAGAAGCGAAACGTCTTCAAGGGGGAAAAAACTGTCTGCAAGGGAAAATGAGAAGTTCAGTTGCTTCTTGAAAAAAAGACAACCGTGACCTGGAGGACTGAGAATCTCCATAGACGATTGATTGACTGATTACCGTATTTTTTGGAGTATAAGACACACCTTTTTCCCCCCTAAAAGGGGGTGAGAATTTAAGTGTGTCTTATACACCGAATGTAGCCCTGCCCACCCACTGGCCCCCACCCTTTGGCCTCTGCCTCCCAGCAGTTAACTCCTTGCAAGCAAACAGCAAGAAAAAACAGCTCCTTTCAGCTTCAGCACAGCCTAATTAGCACAAGTTGATTGGATCGGCCTCCCGATTCTCAGACGATTTGTTCTCAGCTGTTTTGCGCAGGGCTCTGCTGCTTGCTGCAAAGAGGTAAATTGCTGGAGCAGATTTTTTTTTCCCTTGTGCTAATCAAGCTATGCTGAAAACGAAAATGAAAGTAAAGTTTGCTGTTTGCTGCAATGAGGCAAAATTGCTCAGAGGCAGAGGGAGATTTCTTTTTCTTCTTTTCCTCACCAAAAATGGTAGGCGCGTCTTATACTCCGAAAAATACGGTAGTTCAATTTTGATGTCAACTGAATTTAGGCAGCTTAACAAAGACAAAGGGTAACTTAAAAGTGGCAAAATACAAAGTAAACCAGAACAAAACACAAAAGAAAATAACCCAACCTGGGGGTACATACTTTCCTAAATATTTTGTCCTGGACAAATGTAAGGAAGTTTTTCTTGACTGATAGATTTTTCTTGACTGATCCTTCACTTTTGACTCTAGACATACCCAGTTCCTGCAACCGTTCTTCCTATGTTTTAGCCTCCAGTCCCTTAATCATCTTTGTTGCTCTTCTCTGCACGCTTTCTAGAATCTCCACATCAGGGGTGAAATTCAGCAGGTTCTGACAGGTTCTGGAGAACCGGTAGTGGAAATTTTGAGTAGTTTGGAGAACCGGCAAATACCACCTCTGGCTGGCCCCAGAGTGGGGTGGGAATGGAGATTTTGCAATATCCTTCCCCTGGAGTGGGGTGAGAATGGAGATTTTGCAGTATCCTTCCCCTGCCACTCCCACCAAGCCACACCCACAGAACCGGTAGTAAAAATAATTTGGATTTCACCACTGCTCCACGTCTATTTTACATCGTGGCGACCAAAATTGAATGCAGGATTCCAAGTGTGGCCTTACCAAGGCATGATAAAGTGGCGTTAACACTTCACCTGATCTGGATTCTATCCCTCTGTTTATGCAGCCTAGAACTGTGTTGGCCTTTTTGGCAGCTGCTGCACACGGCTGGCTCATATTTAAATGATTGTCCACTAGGACTCCAAGATCCCTCTCACAGTTACTACTATTGAGCGAGGTACCACATATACTGTACCTGTGCATTTTGCTTTTCTTGCCTAAGTGTAGAACCTTCCTTTTGAAGTTATTGTAAACTCCATTCTTCCCTCTTGGCGTTCAGAAGCTGACTTAGGTCAACCTCGTTTTTTTTTTTTTGCTTGAAGCCACCAGTGAATGTCAGGACGCATTCTGTAAAAGGTCCCTTTGCAATTTGTAGAGAAAAGGAAGCTGATTAGCTTAGCAAGAACCAAGCCTATTCAATGAAGTGTGGACAACCTGATGAGCTGTATCATCAGCCCAGGGAGAAGACAGATGTCCCGGGTCCCTTTGGCTAAATGAAAAAAAGGCTCCCCAAATGCAACAAAACTGGTTTACCGCATTTAAAAGTAGTGCAAAGCGAAATTTGGACGAACAGAACGGTATCTGTGGCTTGTGCCTGAATTAAAACAGCTTTAGGGTGGGACACGATCTGTCTCTTTGCGCTATTGATTTTAATAAGCTAAAATGATGTTAAAAGTCAGCACTGCAGATTATCTGGTTAGCTGACTGAGCTAAATTGGAACCAGCCTATAAGCAACCTATTATTCATGTTGAATATGCAACGGTCGATCGTCTATTTACTAATTCTCTGGGTTTTCAAAATAGCCCGTTTTGCAGAAGAAAATAGCTGGATGGTTTTTACAAAAACAAGGTTAAGTCATCCGTCTCTATCAAAATGATAGCTGTCCATTGCAAAACAAAGGCTCACAAATCATAAACTACGAAGCCCGTGGTATACGCTGGGTGTGATTTTGTGTTTTGTCTTTTGTCTTTAATTAAAAACCTAATAAAAAAAATAAATAAATAAACTACAAAACCCATGGCATTATGCTGAAGACACTCTGACACGGGCATTCAAGTAAGTTTGCCCTGGCTGTTTTGCAAAAAGTGTTCCTTAAATTGATAGCTGTGGTACATTCCCCCCCCCCACTCCTATATGTTGTCTATGGAAATTCTCAGTCATCCTATCAACATCTAAGAGCTCTGGTGGCGCAGTGGTTAGAATGCAGTATTGCAGGCTAACTCACTGTTCGCTGCCAACAGTTCGATTCTGACTGGCTCAAGGTTGATTCAGCATTCCATCCTTCCGAGGTCGGTAAAATGAGGACCCAGATTATTGGGGGGCAAGATGCTGATTCTGTACACCACTTAGAAAGGGCTGTAAAGCACTGTGAAGCGATACATAAATCTAAGTGCTTTTGCTAAGTGCTGTTGCAATCTATTGAGGAATGCTACACAAAGGCATGTTAATTTGTTGTGTACTTGTAGCTCTCAAGTATCTTTGGAGTTTCTCAGTCATCCAGGTCAGTCTTGTCCCAAAGGTGTTTTTTCAAAAGGCAACTGGACTTGGGTTTTCCTTGAAGATGTTTCGCTTCTCATCCAAGAAGCTTCTTTGGTTCTGAAGAAGAACTGAACTGAAGAAGCTTCTTGGATGAGAAGTGAAATGTCTTCAAGGTAAAACAAAGACAGTCCAGGAGGCCCAGAAGGGGAAGACCTGATGATGATTGTTTTCTGAGCAGCTCCCTGCAGTCTAGCATGACCCCTAAAGAAAGGATGACCCACACTATCATGGTATTCTGGTGTTGTTTTTTTTCAACTGGACTGTCTTTGTTTTTCCTTGAAGACATTTTGCTTCTCATCCAAGCAGAACCAAAGAAGCTTCTTGGATGAGAAGCAAAACAACTTCAAGGAAAAACAAAGAAAGTCCAATTGCCTTTTGAAAAAGCACCTTTGGGACAACCATGACCTGGATGAAGGAGAATCTCCATAGACACTGTTGTGGTCCACCAGCAGCCTGCAGAGCTGGCAGCAGAGTCAGACAGTAAGGAGGCTGGGGTGGAACATGGGCCAGTCCTGGAGTCTGGGGAAGGCTCGGAAGAGGGCTCTGCATCGGAGACAGAGATGGGGCCAGGGCCATCTGGGAGTTATGTGCAGACTCCGGAGCCTCCAGACATCAGAGAGGCAGAAGAACAGGGGGACCCTGTTCCTAGTGTGCGCATGCACAGAGCTGCCAGAAGGCAAGAACAGTTAAAACAAAAGGGACGACTCAGGAGTAAGGCTTGGTGATGATTGGCCCCTCCCATAAGACATAAAGGAAGAGCAAAGGCACGTGGGCCTTTGCAGGAAGCAACGTTGTGGATGGTGTCGGTTTGTACTTTGCAGCTCCATTTTTGACTGTGTGTTTCCGTGTGGCCTTGCCAAGATAATTGCCAATTAGGTCTTTGGCAGCGTGTCAAAGAAGATAAAGGTGGGTGTTTACCAGCCTTATCCAAAGGACTGTGGTAGACTTCTGTTGGACGCTTTATAAACTCTTGGTGATTCAGCACGTGCTGTGAATGAAAGGAATTCACAGCCGTTAAAATAAAAAAAGGGGGGGGGTTGGGGACTAATTGTGTGCTTTTTACTAAATCAGGAAGCCTAGGTCAGAACAGAGAGTTACAAGTACACCTTTCAAAAAAATATACAACAGAATTAATACAGTTTTGTGCAGCATTCCTCAGTAGATCTCAATAGAAGGCCTTCAATTCTTCTTCCTCTTTTAGAAGGGGAAACTAGAAAATTGGCTTTAACGCAAGGGTACCCTCCTTCCTGTGAATTTTGCCTCGATTTGGCTGCCTTTGCTAGGAAAACTTTAGTTGAGTTCTAGTTAGATTTGGGTCCCATTGTAATTTATGTTGCTAGAAAGTCTACATTAGCTTCGGTGAGCTATTGCTAAGTGCTAAGGTCAGCTGCACATTTCATACTTCAGCTGTACAGGAAGAATTTTTATGGCTTTCCGAATCATACTGCAGCGGAAAAGGTTCTTTATGATGCCACAGACAATTAATTGAGGTACATTACCTAAAAACTAAAAAGGTCACACATAGAACATAATCGACACCTCGTAGCCCCTGTAGCTGAGTACAGAAATGCAAATGAGGTGCATTTTGGCTTCCTTAGAGAGGCATAATTCTTTGTCAGCCTTGAATTATGCTTCCATTTGCTTACGCTTTCAAATACTAAATTTACTTCTTCTTTTTTTTTTTTTTTCCCAGCGGCGTTGGTCAAAAGTTGGAAACGGTTGCAGACCAAATTAAGGAGAAGGGGAGGGGGGGAAAAAAAGCATATTAAGCTGCAATTATAGCCGTGACAGCCACAAATGGAAAAAGAAGTACGGGGTCTATATAAAAGATGCTTTTGAATGCTTCGGTAAAACCCTCTTGAGTCATAATATTGTGTCTTCTGCTGTACGAGAGATAACGAGGGCAGACCTGAAGGATACGTGGCAAGGGGGAAAGCTTCACAATCTGAGGTCAGGAAGGGACAAACCGAGCATGCTTTTATCATTAAAAAAAAGTACACACAACCACAAACAGGAAACAGACTTGTCTGCCTTTATGCTTTTGGGGAGCATGTGTGAGGGAGAATGAGAGATGGGCTGCTGGGGGTTCGCAGGGGTTCAGGAGAACCTGTAGCTAAGATTCTATGCAGTTTGGAGAACCCCCAAATCTCACTCTTGGCTGGCCCCACCCACCCCGCCTCTCCCAGGAATCTCCACGTGGCCCGTTTTGAATGCAGGTAAGTGCAGGGCGCACACGGAGGCTCAAGTAGGGTGAAAAACAGGCCTACCGGAAGTTCAGGAAGGCCTCCAGAGGGCCTCCGGAGCCTGGGGAGGCTGTTTTTGCCCTCCTGGAGGCTTGAGGAAAGCCTCTGGAGCCCGGGGAGGGCAAAAGGAGCCTGGTTTAGCTCAACAGACAGAAGCACTGTAATTTAACACCAGCTGTCTGCAATTAAAGTAAGATCGAATCTCCCCAGGCTCAAGGTTGACTCAGCCTTCCATCCTTTCTAAGGTAGGTAAATTGAGGACCCAGTTTGTGGGGGCAATAAGCTGACTTTGTATAAATATACAAAAGTATGAAGGCTATTGCTTAACACACTGTAAGCCGCCCTGAGTCTCTGGAGAAGGGCGGCATATAAATTGAAGCAATAAATAAATAAATAAATAAGAAGAAGGAAAAGCAGAAGCAGAAGCAGGAGCAGAAGGAGGAGGAGAAGAAGAAGGAGAAGGAGAAGGAGAAGGAGAAGGAGGAGAAGGAGAAGGAGGAGAAGGAGAAGGAGAAGGAGAAGGAGAAGGAGAAGGAGAAGGAGAAGGAGAAGGAGAAGGAGAAGGAGAAGGAGAAGGAGAAGGAGAAGGAGAAGGAGAAGGAGAAGGAGAAGGAGAAGTAGTTATCCATTCAGTCAAGTCTGACTCTTGGCAATTCTATGGTCTATGTCTCTGCATCTCTTCCAATCTTGCATAACTTCTTTGAGTTTTACTTGGTGTCCAGCCTCCGTGTTCTTCGGAGGCCTGGTTTCCTTAAAGTATTTACATCTCTCTTATTCTTATTCTGATTAGAGACTCGCAGAAGCCATATTGATCTTAACAACATAATTAAACTGCTTCACAAGTTAGCCTGATAATTAATGTGAGGGGCAAGACTATATTTAACGAGAAGAAGGGAGCCGAGCAGCATCTCCGTCCATAGGCATTGAAGGAGAGGTTCGTTAGCATGCAGAGATTCACTGCCTCAGTACATTTCCCTTTTCTTGAAGAAAATGCTTTTATAGCTCAGTGGAGGAGGAAAGATTTAAATAAAGTTATGAGAGAGAATTTGATTTGATCATCAGTTTCAAGAATGCTGGAGTGGTAATTGGAAAATTGAATCCTTACCAGGATTCACTGTAAAGAGAGTAAAATTTGGCATGCATGAAATGAGATGTTCCTGGCCAGGAGATTTATCATCCAAAGTGAGTTTGCAACAGCTCATTTGTTTTTGTAGCTCAGGTTCCTCCCCTTCCTCCTTTGGCTGACTGTGATCGCAGGCCTGGCCACGTGGTTGTTTGACTTCCCTTTGCAGTTCACCTGTCAAAACAATGGCTCTCGGGGAGAGCCCGAGAGCCGTTGCACAGCCCACCTCAACACCATTACCAGCCTCAAGGCTTGACTTCTATTTTCACCAGCTGGTTGAGAGAACAACACTTAACGATAATTATAGGGAAACAGTCAATATAAATTTTAAGGATACCAGCAACAAGATTACAGCCATACAGTCAGAAGTGGGAGGAGAAGTGTGATGGGAACGATGAGATTAACAGTAATGCAGACTTAGTAACTAGTTTGACAGTGTTGAGGGAATTATTTGTTTAGCAGAGTGATGGCATTTGGGAAAAAACTGTTCTTGTGTCTAGTTGTTCTGGTGTGCAGTGCTCTATAGCATCGTTTTGAGGGTAGGAATTGAAACAGTTTATGTCCAGGATGCGAGGGGGTCTGTAGATATTTTCACAACCCTCTTTTTGACTGATGCAGTATACAGGTCCTCAATGGGAGGCAGGTTGGTAGCAACTGTTTTTTCTGCAGTTCTAATTACCTTCTGAAGTCTGTGACTGTCTTGTTGGGTTGCATAACCAAACCAGACAGTTATAGAGGTGCAGATGACAGATTCAATCATTCCTCTGTAGAACTGGATCAGTAGCTCCTTCTAGATCCAAGCTGTTCCACTGGTTAATTTTTATTACTGTCAGTCTCCTTAGTTCTAGGTTGGTTCTCTCTTTGATAGTCCTCTCTGTGACTGCACAATCTCTATTCACCTGTGAGTGCCACCATTGCTCAACTCAGATCAAACTCAACTCAGATCAAACAAGTTTTCCATCTCTTTGTTACGCAATGTTACTCATTGATATCAAAATTGCGGACAACGGATATCCCTTGCTGTACAGCAACACCAGTAGTTAGTTGCTACACAGCCATCACACAGTAAGTCCCAAAAATGTTTTTTTCAGGGCTTTCTTGTTTTTTCTTTTGAAGACGTTACGCTTCTCATCCAAGAAGCTTCTTCAGCTCTGACAGGATAGTGGGGAATGGAAGGATTTGTATTCCTTGCAGTTAGCTGGTCATTTTGCATCCTTTTAGAAAGTCATTGGATGCAATTGACCAACTGGCTGCAAGGAATATAAATCCTTCCATTCCCCACTATCCTGTCAGGGCTGAAGAAGCTTCTTGGATGAGAAGCGAAACGTCTTCAAAAGAGAAAACAAGAAAGTCCAGTGGTCTCTTAAAAAAAACACCTTTGGGGTGTTTTTTGGATGACTGAGAATCTCTACAGACATCAAACAGTAAATTCAGAATGAAATTAATTTGGGTGGTTGCTATGACCTAGAGAAGATTGTGACACTTGTTATTCAGCTCTTCAAAACAAAATTTAGACACACAGTGGCTAAATTATAAGGTGCATTTTCCAGCCATCTCTCTGGGCTTATTAAAACAACTGAAAAAGAAACTGCTTCTGTCCAAAAGTTTGTAAGCAAATTCACTTGAAATCAGCATTTTTAAAAATACCACTTAAGGTCACGAGAAAAAAGTTATACTTTAAAGGCTGCTTGGTTTACTCCGAAATGGAACAAATTGTAAGCATAAAACTCTTCTCTTGGAAATGTCATTGGTATGTGATGTTTTCATGCCGTCTCAGCTTCTTGAGTTCTTTCCCGTTGCAAATGTGCAAATCTAATC
Source organism: Pantherophis guttatus (assembly GCF_059756535.1). Classification (NCBI taxonomy): domain Eukaryota; kingdom Metazoa; phylum Chordata; class Lepidosauria; order Squamata; family Colubridae; genus Pantherophis; species Pantherophis guttatus. Next base: position 19,854,630 of record NC_142074.1, read on the forward strand.
ATTAAAAAAAAAAAAAAATCTTCAGTCATGGAGAATGCTATATATTTCACATCAACACTGTCCGGTCTTCAAAGGATATATAATTAATGTTTCACATTCTTCAACACTGCCCAGTTTTCAAGGAATGCATAATTAATGTTTCACATTCTTCTATTTTCATCTGGGCCCCTGATCAAAAATGTATGATTATCTTCAGAGGTCATCCAATTATAATTCAAAGTAAGTATATCTAATAAAAGATTAACACAAATCTCCATTTATCCAAAAGACAAAAGCTATGTTAAGATTAAGTTAAGGAGAGAGGTCACAACCATAATTTAAAGTGCAGTGTATCACAAGGAAATTATATTCCTCTTCAAAGTAAACCTCCCCCCCCAAAAAAAATCCTCAGAAATTCAGAATTAATGTTAGCTGGGCAGTCTGTTGTGAAGATCTTTTAAAATCTCCATTGCTGGTGTTACTTTTCTTCCAGTAATCTCACTTCTTTGCCTACTGCAAAAAATAAATAAATAAAAGGAACATTTTTGGTTCTTGAGTTGGCTAAAATAATTCTGTGCCATCGTAACAATCCAATAGACCAAACTTTGCATTTTCTTCTTCTTTTCTTCGTATGGGATTGTACAGTTAGTTGAGGCATACAATTTCACTTCCATATTTGACTTGTTTTTCCCAAGTAATTTAGGCTTCTTAGAATCACCTAGAATAAATAGCAATAGACTTATATACCACTTTATAGTGCTTTACAGCCCTCTCTAAGTGGTTTGCAGAGTCAGCATCTTGCCCCCAACAATTTGGGTCCTCATTTTACCCACCTCGGAAGGACAGAAGGCTGAGTCAACCTTGAACCGGTGAGATTTGAACTGCTGAACTGCTGGCAATCAGGAGTCAGCAGGATTAGCCTGCAATATTGCATTCTCACCACTGTACCACCACGGTGCATAAAGAACATGATTGCTGTCTAAGAACCACACTGTTATACAAGTAATTCTTGACTTACAACCACATTGTAAGAGCCGCGGTGATGCAGTGATTAGAATGTAGTATTGCAGGCTACTTCTGCTGACTGCTGGCTGCCTGCAATTTGGCAGTTTAAATCTCACCAGCTCAAGGTTGACTCAACCTTCCATCCTTCTGAGGTCGGTAAAACGAGCACCCAGATTGTTGGGGGCAATAGGCTGACTCTGTAAACCACTTAGAGATGGCTGTAAAAGCACTGTAAAGCGGTATATAGGTCTAAGTGCTATTCCTTCCTTCCTTCCTTCCTTCCTTCCTTCCTTCCTTCCTTCCTTCCTTCCTTCCTTCCTTCCCTTCCCTTCCCTTCCCTTCCCTTCCCTTCCCTTCCCTTCCCTTCCCTTTGCTTCCCTATCCATTCACCATCCATCCATCCATCCATCCATCCAACCCAGCTCAAGGTTGACTCAGACTTCCATCCTTCCGAGGTGGGCAAAATGAGGACCCAGATTGTTGGGGGCAATAGGCTGACTCTGTAAACCGCTTAGAGAGGGCTGTAAAAGCACTGTAAAGCAGTATATAGGTCTAAGTACTATTCCTTCCTTCCTTCCTTCCTTCCTTCCTTCCTTCCTTCCTTCCTTCCTTCCTTCTTTCTTTCCTTCTCCCTTCCCTTCCCTTCCCTTCCCTATCCATCCATCCATCCATCCAACCCAGCTCAAGGTTGACTCAGACTTCCATCCTTCCGAGGTGGGCAAAATGAGGACCCAGATTGTTGGGGGCAATAGGCTGACTCTGTAAACTGCTTAGAGAACTTAGAAAACTGTGGCCCATTTTTGGGCCCCCTGGGAGCAAAAATGGGCCGTGAGGGGGGCACCGCACACCCCCACACCCAGTTTTGGGCCTAGTAGGCCTCCCTGCACTTACCCGCAAGCCAAAATGGAGTACGTGGGGACTCCTGGAAGGGACAGGGAGGAGTGGGGTGGGGCCAGCCAGCAATTTAATTACCGGTTTGCCTGAACTGGCCCGAACCGGCTGAATATCACCACCGGTTTAATGTCAGGATGAACCCAATTCTCTGAGGGAAAAGAGAATATATGGAATAAAGCAGTTTATTCCATGTCTTCAAAGCAGCAGTTACGGTATATGCTAAAGTTTGGTCAGTATTAACTTGAATTGCCTTTATTTTGGCTTAGCCTGTTGCGTCAGGCCAATTTGATTAAATTATCATTAAATGTATCGCATGAACTCAAACAACAGACTGATTCATCACGTTGAGTCATATTATCAGAATGAGGTCCATTGTGTTCCGCCCTCCTATTAAAAACCACCCCCTCCCCAATGTTTTATGGATTCACCCCTAAAGAATCTGAGATCCTATATCAACCCACTAATCTTCCTTAATTGGAGTAAGCATTTACTGTAAATAGAAAACATTTAACTTATCTTTGACAGAATGTTAATGGGATTAGCATGCAATATGGAATCTCTCTGGCGGTGAGTGCTGTAATCCTGCTAATTAGAGTTGTATGTTGTGGCATAAATTGAGGTTGTGATTTTAATGAGTAAAAACAAATTTCGGAAAAAAAATATGGGAAAGATCTAAATATTTTCATGTTGTCAATGAAAGCCTCTGTTTTAATCAAGGATGCAAATACGCTCGGCATAACACCTGTCCTTTTCTCTTTGGATGGGCAACAGTGCTTTTACGTTGCAATTTGCAATACAGGATTATGATCTAATCTGACGCTTGATTGGCTTGGTATAAACCAGAAGTATGGGATTACAATCCCCATTCTCCTAACTAATATAAGCATTACCAATAGCAATAGCAGTTAGACTTGTATACTGCTTCACAGTGCTTTACAGCTCTCTCTAAGCGGTTTACAGAGTCAGCATCTTGCCCCCAACAATCTGGGTCCTCATTTTACCAAACTTGGAAGGATGAAAGGCTGAGTCAACATTGGGCGGGTCAGGATCAAACTCCTGGCAGTGGGCAGAGTTAGCAATAGCACTTAGACTTATATATCACTTCACGGTGCTTTACAGCCCTCTCCAAGCAGTTTACAGAGTCAACATCTTGCCCCCAACAATATGGGTCCCCCTTTTACAGACCTCAGAAGGATGAAAGTTTGAGTCAACCTTGAACCGGTGAGAATCGAACTGCCGAACTTCTGGCAGCCGGCAGTCAGCAGAAGTATACCTGCTGAATTGCATTCTAACCACGGCTTATCAGTCATGCAATATAGCTGATTTTTTTTTTTTTGCATTTGTATCAGAAGCATTGAGGTGTTTCTGGGTCGAGAGGATTAGCCGGTATCATCACCGTTGCCCAAGGGACACTCAGTTGGGGCTCCTAGAGCTAGAGTGAAGGACAAGAGCTCAACCCTGCTGCATGGCAGCTCTCAGGTCTCGAACACGGGCTTGTTAACCTCCTGCCCAGCGTTCTCAAGCCACTGTGCTCCTATCTATCTTAACATTGACTGCCAACCCTTGTAGATTCCTCCCTGAAGAGTCAATTGCAGAGAATCCTTGACTTACAGTCCTTTGTCTAATGACTTTGCTATTGTCTTGTTCTAATTTTTTTCAACAAGTTCTCAGTTTAGAAATATGGTCTTCCGTAAGGGGGGAAAAAACCCTTGCTCATCCTGACACAGATAAGCCTCGAATTGGTGCTCTCTGGGGAAAATTGGTTTTTCAGGAGGCAACTGGACTTTCTTGCTGTTTTTTTTCTCTTTTGAAGACGTTTCGCTTCTCTTCCAAGAAGCTTCTTCAGCTCTGACCGGATGGTAGGGAATGGAAGGATTTATACTTCTTGAAGACAGCTGGTCCTTTGCATCCTTTTAGAGGGTCCTTGAAGCACTTGGAGGTTTATCTGTGTCCTCAGGGTCACCTGAGTGGCGCTCCTGGTTCCTGTAGTCTGCAATTCTTTTTCCTTCTGGAAATCCATTCCTACTCCCACACCATTCCAAGGGTCTTCATCCCAAATTGTATAGCTAAAAGTCTATAGAGATTCTCAGTCATGACTTGGATGACTGAGAGTCTCTACACATGACCTGGATGATTGAGAATATCTACAGACCATTCCACCTCCAACATTTTCTAGCTTGTGGGGGGTAGGAAGGTGTAACGTACCAGGATGTCCAACTGGGAAACCAACTGGGAACGTCGATCCTAAGCTGTCTATGAATCTTCAGGTTCTTTTCAAGAACGGTTCCTCTTAGTGGTCTTGTCATCTTTCCTCTGTGTGTGTGTGTGTGTGTGTGTGTGTGTGTGTGTGTGTGTGTGTGTGTGTGTAACAATAACAGAGTTGGAAGGGACATTGGAGGTCATCTAGTCCAACCCCCTGCTCACGCAGAAGACCTATACTAGGGATTTGAACTGCCGAACTGCCAACCTTTCTGATTGACAGTGTCTTAGCCACTGAGCCATCTAGTCAGACTATGTGTGTGTTTGTGTATGTATATGTATGTATGTATGTATGTGTATGAATGTATGTATATATATATATATATATATACAAACGTTCGACGTTTCGACAAAATTGCATTCGTCATCTTCTGTCTGAAGTTCTTAGTTTGGTGTTTATGAGCAAACTGTGTGATCGTAACTGACGTTTTTCTATGAAAAGAGGCAAAGGTATATTCTGATTGGTCGACGGTGTTGTTGTATTCTGATTGGCTGATGACGTAGCTGTATTTTGATTGGGTGGAAGTGCTGTTGCTTGGTTGCGGGTTAATGGATAAGTTATGCTGGAAAGTTACGATCACACTGTTTGCCCATAAACACCAAATCGAGAACTTCAGCCAGAAGATGACGAATGCGATTTCGTCGAAACGTCGCTACTACCCTTTTAAGGATATGTTTACAATTACACGGGAAGAAACCCGAGATATTAACTGTACACACATATATACCCGTGAAAACTTACATAAACATATATATATGTCTGACAAAATGTCTGACAAGCCTGAAAGTGATGATTTGAGATATCATCCCACTATGGCCATTTAACAACTTGATCTACATAGGAAAAAACCCTGATTACAAATATATATATTTGTAATATATATATATATTGAGGTGCCCATAAGTGTTTTAGATTTGCAAGTCAGATCTGACCTTCCCTCCCTTCTATTCCCACCCCTTTTCAAATGTTGCAGGATCTTTTTGAGAGGGACATGGGAAACCAGACTTCATTACCATGATATTCCTCGGGCCTTCTTGTGCATAAATCCAATTATATCCTAGTAATGAGACAACTAGATTTTTACATCATGTTTAATGAATAGTAAAGCGCACTCAAAAACAAGCTGAACAGCACTGCTGGCCCCTAAGGTCTTCAAAGATCAATGGGTTTAATTGGTTATGGCAAGGCATAGACGTTGGCATTTGGGGTGGGGTGGGGGGGCGTGTATTGATCAGACCAGCTTCAATGAAGCTAGGTTATATTAATGGAAGAAGCCCGGGGTGAGAAGTCATATCTTACTACGTCTCAGCTTGGGTTTGTTATTGTAGGCGTTTGAACGGACGTAAGCTGCGATGATTCAAGCCACGATATAACCCAAAGAGATGGGCAAAATTAACTCTCCTGGCTAAATAATCTCTTTTGTTGATATGTTTCTTTCTTTATTGGGTTTCTCTGCTGCCCTGGAACCAAAAAAAAAAAAAGATTACAGGATGCTTGAGAACATGCCCATAAATGTCAATACAGCAATTCATTAAAAACGGTAACTCCAAAGCTCTTGGTTTTAATTCAAAGGCTGAAAGCCATAAGCTGAAATGGGTTGAGCATGGCGGGTCTGCTTATAATTAATTCCTGAAGGGTATTCAGAAGAGATGGCTCTTCTCTAAGGTGGCTAAGACACTATGCTTGTCGATCGGAAAAGTCGGCGGTTCTGTTCTGCCCCAGCTACGGACCCCAAAGAATGCAGCACACACAAAGTCCGTTCAAACCTTAGTTTACTAAATAAACCAGTTTTTTACAACAACAGCTGTTAATTAATGGCATTAACAGCCGCCAAGAATTCAAAGAATAACAACTGAAAGCTTACTGTGGTTGGCAGAATGCCCAGAATCAATTTGCAGGAAGCTGATAAGCAAGACAAGACACGAAGGTATGTGAACGGAGTTGTTCCCTGCAAATTGCTTCAGTCGGCGTTCCTCCTTAAATAGGCTAAGGGAGTGGCCAATTAGCCCCAAGCCTTACTCTCGAGGAGACCTCCCTCTTGAGGAGCCACTCCTGCCTTTTTGCAGCTCTGCGTGCCCGTGCATCGAGAAAAGACTCCTCCTCTTCGTCCTCTTCACTTAAGGGAGCTTCTGGAGGTTCTGAAGGCCCTGGCTGAATCCCCGCCTCTGGCACCACATCTTCTCCAGCCTCCTCATTGTCCGACTCGAGTGCCAGCTGCACAGGCTGCTGGCACAGCACCACACCAGCCTCCTCACTGTCGGAATCAGCTCCTAGCTGCACAGGCCACTGACGGGCCACAACAGGTTCGGATCCCTAGTACAGGTCTCCTGCGTGAGCACGGGGTTGGACTAGATGACCTGCAAGGTCCTTTCCAACTCTGTTACTTCTATGGAGATTCTCGGCCATTCAGATCATGGTTGCCCCAAAGGTGCTTTTTCAAAAGGAAGCCGTACTGCTGTCATTTTTCGTTGAAGACATTTCGCTTCTCATCCAAGAAGCTTCTCCGGTTCTGCTTGGGTGAGAAGCAAAATGTCTTCAAGGAAAAACAAAGACAGTCCAGTTGCTTTCTGAAAAAAGCACCTTTGGTCGACGGAAGGTGCAACTGAAGAGCAACAGGAAGCAGAGATTTCATTTTGCTCTTATCATCTTGTCAGAAACAGGATGATATGATCATGAGTCAGAGAGAAATGTGCCTTAGTCGTAGCTCTTAATGTAAAACTAATGTGGGCTGTATTGCATTGTGATTCTTTGCATTATACATCTAGGTATTATTCCCAAGCTCGCTCGATGCTTCATTCAATCCCTTTTAATTTTAGCATTCAGCCATTTTCCCATCTTACATTAGCTGCATCTCCGATGCCGTGGTGTCTCTAAATAAAAGCTAAATAGTGGCAGTCCGTGAGGAAGGACGATTAAATGAAATGAGCGTTGAGTCAGTTCTGATTCTAATCACACCCCGCCTGGTCTCTCTTTGTATTCTGTTCACATTGTTGTCATATTGCTTTAATCCAACAAGCTAGCCCAGTAAAGAGAAAGAACCAAACTCAAACACCAGCTGGAGAATTAGGAGTGGGGTCTGCTCGGAATTGGCAATGGCTGCAAACAAACAGAGACACAGAGGGAGAGAGAGAAATCAGAGACATCAGAAGCTGGAAATCACGCAAAATAACTGTAGTGAAATGCGGGCATCCTGGCCAAATAAATTGCAACATGCTTGATGGTTTTATATCACACGAACTCCGAGGAAGTTAGCTCCAGGAGATCTCAAAAATGCATCCTCCCTAACCTGCAGCTTCTGTTAAAAGCGATCAGACAGCGCCATCTGGTGAGCAATGCATGTATTGCAAAGATAATTGTGATTGTGACAATTACACTGGGCTTGTCAACTGGAAAGTTCACAGTCCGGGTTCGAGACCCGAGCGCTGTGTGACAGGGTGAGCTCCCGTTCTTGCTCCAGCTCCTACCCACCTAGCAGTTTGAAAGCATGCAAATGCAAGTAGATAAATAGGTATCACTTCGGTGGGAAGGTAACAGTGTTCTGGGCGCCTTGGCCTATAGCCATACTGGTCACACGACCGCAGACGTGTCTTTGGACAACACTGGCTCCCTTGGCTAAGAAACAAAGATGAGCACCACTCCCTAGAGTCGGACATGACTGGACCGGGGAAACCTTTACCTTTAGAGCTTAAGATGCTCCTCTCAGCTTCTACAGGTTTTAAGAGTGTGCTCGCTCCTTTCTTATCCTACAGAAGCTCGGCTGCCAACGACATACCAAAGGGTCATCTCTAAGGAGGGGCAGTGAAGGTGTGGGTTCCCATCCTTTAAGCTTTTAACCAATGTCCAGGTTGGACACTGGGGTTTGTGGGGTGCTTTTGTGGGGCTCATGTGAGGAGTTGCGCAATGGCTGTATCACTTAGCAATAGCACTTAGACTTATATACTGCTTCCCAGTGCTTTACAGCGCTCTCTAAGCGGTTTACAGAGTCAGCCTAATGCCCCAGTGGTGAAATCCTGCCGGTTCTGTCCGGCTTGTGTGAACTGGTAGGGGCGGCAGCGTGTGATTCGGCGAACTGGTAGTGGAGGAAGCATGAGGCCCCACCCACCCACCCGGATGTTGTTACTTCCTGGTTTTTAATCATCTGCGCATGTGCAAAGCCTTCTGTTCATGCGCAGAGGGTAAAAAAATCATACGTGACAATGCCGCACGCACTTCCGAACCGGTAGGGAAGGTAAGTAGATTTCACCCCTGTATTGCCCCCAACAATCTGGGTTCTTCATTTTACCCACCTCGGATGGATGGGAGACTGAGTCAACCTTGAGCTGGGATGGTGAAGAGTGAAACCATTGGCCATGGATGTAATTTGGTTCCATGAAACATTCCTCTAGTTGAGGGTAGCCACATGGAAACTGGCTTAGATCCAGATTCTGGTCTCAGAACTACCTCATCTGAAGGCAACTTTTAGACATGATCCATTCCCCACCTCATTTGGCATCAAAACGCAAAGGTCTTTGGTACCAGAAGAGGAGGAGGAGGAGGAGGAGGAGGAGGAGGAGGAGGAGGAGGAGGAGGAGGAGGAGGAGGAGGAGGAGAAGAAGAAGAAGAAGAAGAAGAAGAAGAAGAAGAAGAAGAAGAAGAAGAAGAAGAAGAAGAAGAAGAAGAAGAAGAAGAAGAAAGAGAAAGAGAAGGAGAAGGAGAAGGAGAAGGAGAAGGAGAAGAAGAAGAAGAAGAAGAAGAAGAAGAAGAAGAAGAAGAAGAAGAAGAAGAAGAAGAAGAAGAAGAAGAAGAAGAAGAAGAAGAAGAAGAAGACGACATAATAATAGTAGTTATCCATTCAGTCAAGAAGAAGGGGAAGGGGAAGGAGAAAAGAAGGAGGAGGAGGAGGAGGAGGAGGAGACATACACACATGGCTCACAATGAGCTAAAATCTTGTAAGTGCTCAAAAAAAAAACACCTAATTATCTGACACAATAAGATGGAGCAGACCTTGGAGCTGAAAGCAAGGTCAGCCAATATCGGCCATGTCCTTGTTTCTTAGCACGTGCAATCACTTGCGAGATAAGGAATTCAGCTGGGGTCATCTTGTCCCTTTCTTCATGTGACCAAATGATCTGTAGCCAATCTTTTCCATCTCATGGCTTCTTGCCATGCCCAGATGAGTAAGAAAACTTCTCCCCCCCCTCCCGCCACTTTGAAAAGAATTTTTGCCCTTCAGTTGCAAGTCAATGCAAATGTAAGCATTTTTGTTGAATGGGTTGCCTGTAATCAATTGAGACTTTTTAAAAAGTCGGCACCAGTGGCTAAGACGCCGAGCTTGTCGATCGAAAGGTCGGCAGTTCAGCGGTTCGAATCCCCAGTGCCGCGTAACAGGGTGAGCTCCCGTGACTTGTCCCAGCTTCTGCCAACCTAGCAGTTTGAAAGCACGTAAAAAATGCAAGTAGAAAAATAGGGACCACCTTTGGTGGGAAGGGAACAGCGTTCTGTGCGCCTTTGGCGTTGAGTCATGCCGGCCACATGACCACGGAGACGTCTTCGGACAGCGCTGGCTCTTCGGCTTTGAAACGGAGATGAGCACCGCTCCCTAGAGTCAAGAATGACTAGCACACATGTGCGAGGAGAACCTTTACCTTTTACCCGTGGAAAGAGGGTGTTAGCAAGATTAGAAAATCTGTGTCGTTGTTTCGACAGCTCCTTTTTTCTTTCTCTTAAATCATACATTTTTTTTTCAAACAAAAAAAAAACCCATGCGGTTAAAACAGATCTTCCTAAAGTGTTTGTCTTTGTTTTTAAATGGGATGACATCGCTTCTCTACAAGGTGACAAGCTCCTTGTTATTACAATGAGAACACATGAAATCCTAAGAAATTAAACTTTTTTTCTTTCTTTCTACTCAGAGACGCACATCATGTTTTGATTTTCCTTTTCAAGGGGAAACCAAATATTTTAACCTTGTCATAAATGTAAACATTAATATTTGCAAACATTGTTGGGGTTCTAACTTAGGAGTTTTGCGACTGGGTGAACTTGGACAATTTTTATCTTCCTGATACCAATAGAAGAGAATACCGTAGTGGCCAAAATTGTGGAAACCTTTTGGGGAAAGTGTATTTTTGAGGATTGATGGCTAATAATGCCACTTTTTTTTTATAGAGTTTCAAGATAATCATATTCCACTGCTGGAATGGCCTGGGAATAGCCCAGACCTTAACCTAATTGAAAAATCTATGGAGCCGACTAAAGAAACTTGTTAGTCAGAAGCGACCCAGCAACCCAGTTAATAGAAGCAATCCTTCAATCTTGGTTTCACATTATAACAGCTGCAGAACTAAAAGACTTGGTTCACTCCATGGGAAGACGTTGTAAGGCCGTAATTCATGCTAAAGGTTACCCAACTAAGTATTAACTGACATGGCGATAATTTTTGCATATCTCCTATTTTTCTACGTGTTTCACTTTTCTTCTTTGTACTGCAATTGCTATTCTAATAGCAAATCCTTTATAAAAGTTATAGCATTACATTCTTGATTAAATTATCTTTCCATTAAGATCTAATTTTGGCTTAACTTTTTTAAATGTTTTAAATTGGTTTGTTATTGTTTTTAAATTACGGGGCCAAATTTATATATATCCTTTTAATACTATTTTAATGTTTGTAACTTATGTTTTTATTTGGCTGTACACCGCCCTGAGTCCTCAGGGAGAAGGGCGGTATATAAATTGGATATAAAATAAAATAAATAAATAAATAATTTTATGGTACTACTCCAAAAAAAAAAAAAAGTGTTGTTATTAGATAGTTTTAAAAAATATACACTTTTCCCAAAAGGTTCCCACAACTTTGGCCACTACTGTATTGTAGCTCAAGGTTAAACTGTGAGGTCCTTGATGGTCTCTGAGCTTGGAGGCCTCCTTCTCCCAATTTTTTTTTAAAAATAATTATGCTATTCCAATCAAGTCTATAACATGAATGTGATAACTGAGTTGTTCTTTTAAGCATCTAACAGAATAACAGAATTGGAAGGAATCTTGGAAGTCTTCTAGTGCAACCTAGGTGCGAACTGCCTGAATCCCACCACTGCTATTGTGGAGGATTTTAGATCAGTAAATTGGTTTTTAAGAAAATAAAACGCCCTGGGCCACCGTTATCATTATCATCAGCAGTGGGTTTCTATTATGTTACTACCGGTTCGCCGCAGGTGCGCACTCTTGCTTGCTTCGTGCACGCGCGCGCCTGGTTCGCACGGGCGCCTGCCTCCCACTCATGCACTCAGCCTTCCGTCTATGTGCTTTCCTCTTGCACGCACCTTCCGCGCATTCGCCCAGCTTCAAAAACATGCCTAAATAGGATGGCATAGAGCCGAGGCGGGTGGGTGGGCCCACTCGCGATTTCCGCTACCAGTTTGGGCGAACCGGTTCGAACTGGCTGAATACCAGCTCTGATTATCATGTATGATCTGGAGTTTACGGATTTAAGAAATGCCAGGTTTGAATTGTACTGATACTACTGTCTGGTTTATTTTGAGGTACAGAAAATTACTTTATCTCAACAATTGCAGGGTCTTCCCTTACATATCGAAAATCCGTCAAAAGTTGGTCATTGTGTGTGTGAGGAGTGGGGTTGGGGTTTTTTCCCCCCATTCTTTTCCCCTGCAAACCACTCTTGAAATTACATCACAACTTTTTCCTCACAATTTGATCTTGAGAATGGCAAGAAAAGATCTGTGCTTTACATCCAGTCATAGGAAATTTCATGAGCCTTCAGTTCTGATGGTCTCGGGAGTCCAGAGAGGAGGGTTGTCATCGGTGGTGAAATTCATTTTTTTTTTACTACCAGTTCTGTGGGTGTGGCTTGGTGGGTGTGGTCTGGTCTGGTGGGCGTGGCTTGGTGGGTGTGGCAGGGGAAGAATACTACAAACTCTCCATTTCCTCCCCACTCCAGGGGAAGGATACTGCAAAATCCCCATTCCCTCCCCACTCCAGGGGAAGGATACTACAAAATCCCCATTCCCTCCCCACTCCAGGGAAAGAATATTGCAAAATCCCCATTCCCTCCCCACTCCTGGGGGAAGGATATTGCAAAACCTCCATTCCCACCCCACTCTGGGGCCAGCCAGAGATGGTATTTGCCGGTTCTCCAGAACTATTCAAAATTTCTGCTACCGGTTCTCCAGAACCTGTCAGAACCTGCTGGATTTCACCCCTGGTTGCCACCCAAAAAATAAGTCCAGGTCAAAGAATCTTCTAGTGGTTCTCCATCCATCGGTGAACCTGTCTTGCTGTGATGATCAGATGTCAAAATCATCCGCATTTCATCAACCCTTTTCATTCTCCACAATGCCCAATCGTGTCTCAAGATCGGTGGCATTGTGGAAAAAAATCAAAGGGTGCTGAAATCCAGTCTTTCTAGAGCTGCTAAGATAAGCCAGGAACAATTTTTTCCAGCAATGAGGGAAAGTTCAAAGTTCAGGAAGCGAACTGGCCATCTGCCTGTTTCTTCATGCCAAGTAGAAAGTATGCCGGTGCTCGTATTATATAGCACATCGGCCATGCCCGACACAGATAGGATTATCTTCAGGTAGACATCTTGCTCTCTTTAAAAAAAAGAAGAAGAATGAAATAAAAGCACATGATGTCCCCAGCACTGCACCTCTGAACTGAGGTGTCCACCACCATAGATGATGGAAGCCCAAATTCCAAAGAGCCCATCTTTGGAATTTAAGAAATTGTTATTCCTGTACTTCGGTTTCCCATTAAAGCAGCCCTGTCACTTCTTCTGAAATGAAAGAAGCATGAAAAGTCTTTCTGTTGAAGGATGTAAGCTCTCCCCTTCGGTTAGGGTTGCTCGGAGGAGCTGGGATTGGCTAGGTACTCACACCTGAAGACGTTCATCATGGAAGTTTCACAACTACCACACAGGCACCGGCTCTTCCGACATTGACCGGGACTTCCTATAAAACAGAGGAGGCCTGGCTTAGATCCTTATCTTTTAGCAATTTTTTTTTATTTTATGTTATTCATGCATTTATTTGCATACTTTCAAACTGTTTTGACCCAGCTCCCCAAACACAACAAACCCTCTGTAGTTGAAGCAATGATTCTTTTATTAGGAGCTCCAGCAGCCCCAGCAAAAATAATTATTTTTCACCTCAGGCTAACAAGTCTGTCCGGCAGGGGAGAGGAATAGTTATCTGCCACATCTATTCATCTCCGCCCCCTGCCTTTGATCCCCAGAGCTAGAGTGGGGCTTTGCTAGCAGGGATGGCTCTTTCACCCCAAAGACTGGCCCATAGATTTCCACTGCTCTCCTCTCCTCTGCCTTCTGCACATCTGCACATCAGGCACTGGACCCAGCTGTTCCTCCTCTTCCTCATCAGCCACCTCCAGACCTGGGGGCTGTTGACTCTCCACCTGAGGGCTGACAGATGACCCAGGCTCCACCTCTGTCTCTCTCTCTGGCAACTTCATTCCCTCTTCCCTCTCGGAGCTCTCAGGTTGCCTTAATGCTGACCCTGACTCCCACACCGCCTCCTCCTCTGATTCGGCTTCTGGAGGGGCCGACAGTCGAATGGCCACAACACAAACTGCTAAACGGATAGGAGCTGAAGCAAGGAATGGGAGCACAGCCCGTCGCTCAGGTCTCAAACCCAGGCTGTCGGCTTTAACCACTGAGCCACCAGGCCCACCGTCACAGGGATACAACTAAGCAACCGGAGCAGAGATGCAGTCACTAAGAAATTACCTCTGTCCATTCATTGTTCTGTGCATCGTAAGATTCTACTGTGTTCAAATAGGTGTGTCCATCGTAGCCCCCGACGGCGTACAATCTATCTCCGAGCGTACAAATCCCAACAGCATCGCGAGGAACACTCAAAGGTGCAACAGTGGTCCAGGTATCAGTTTTGGGATCATACCTAAAACATTGTAAGACAACGTGAACAGATGCTACTGGTAAAAGACGCTTCAATGAGAAGGACAATATCTTTGTTTTTATGGCTTCTTGTATTTTACCGTATACCAGGAGTCAGCAACCTGCAGCTCTGGAGCCGCATGTGGCTCTTTCCCCCCTCTGCTGCGGCTCCCTGTCACTCAAAATACGCATCACAACTGCCGATGTGCGACACCCACCAGCATGTGATTTATTGAGCTTTTCAACCCCCTGGTAGGCCAACCATGGATAAATCCAAGAAAAGAAAAGTTTCAGAAGAAAACAGAACATTTAATTCAACTACATATTCTAGTTTTGTGGCCGCTCAAGAAATAGGCAGGGGAAGGGTTTTGTGGCTCCCGGTGTTTTCTTTTCTGTGGGAAACGGGTCCAAATGACTCTTTGAGTGCTTAAGGTTGCAGACTCCTGCTGTAGACATAAGCTATGCAGGTTTTTCAAAGTATCTCAGATACATTAGCTCATCGTTCATGGCCGTAACTTTCCTATTGGCATCATTTTGATAGTCACAGAAGGGAGATTGATGAAAACAAGAGCATAGTATCAAACAATCGTGACAGAGGTACTCCTCTGTTAAGTTTCTTTTCCTTCTTTGTCTTTTAATGACCCCATAATCCCTTCCATCACGGTGGAGTCGGGGCAACTGAATGGAGCTGAGTGTTTAACTGACCAGATGCCCTTCCTGTCACCAATGCAGAGTTTTGTTCAGCAGATATATTCTCATTGTGCCCAGAGAGAGAGAAATATTTGCCGCTACCTAGGATCGAACTGATTGTGAGGTGAGAGTTCCACCTCTAGGCCACTGCACCACTCAAGTGCTCCTCTGTTAAATGGGAGATAATAATATTTATTTTATTGATTACATTTATCCACCACCCATCTCACCGTCATGAGACTGAACTAAAGATAGTTTAGAAATGGGCTGTATGGAGAGAGAAAAAAGGTTTATTATTGTCATTAGAGTGTTTTAAAATCACAAAAGTATAATTCGGGTTAGCCGGTACACAGAAAATCCTCAATTTATAATCACAAAATTTCAGTTGATAAGGTCAGGTTATGTAATTAACATGGATAGAAACCTACCAGGATTGTAGATTCAAGTGAGAAACGTTAAAAATAAAATAGAATAAAGCAATGGCAAACTACTTCAGTACTTTCATCAGAAACCCAAATAAAAATTATAGGATACAGCTAGTCCTTAACTTACAACAGTTCATTTAGTGACTATTCAAAGTCACAACAGCATTGGAAAATGTGACTTATGACACATTTTTCACAGTTTGCGGCCTCCCCATGATCACGTGATCAGAAATTCAGACGCTTGGCAACGGGTTCCTACTTACGACCGTTGCTGTGATCTCCTTTTTGGGACCTTCTGACCAGCAACGTCGATGGGGGAAGCCAGATTCACTTAACAACCGGGTTACTAACTTATCAGCCGCGGTGATTCGCTTAACAGCTGTGGTAAGAAAGGTCGTAAAAGGGAGGCAAAACTTGCTTAACACACGTCTCACTTAACGACAGGAATTTGGGGCTCAATTGTAAGCCGCCCTGAGTCTCCGGAGAAGGGCGGCATATAAATTAAAGCAAATAATAATAATAATAATAATAATAATAATAATAATAATAATAATAATAATAATAATAATAATTGTGGTCGTAAGTCCAGGACTACTTGTACTACTTTTTAATAATAAGAGGAGGAAAAAAATAGAATATCCAATTATTTCTTTTTCAACCACTAGAGGGCTTTCTAGACTAATAGCTTAGTCGTAATCTAGAATGTTGCTAGTTATATTCTATGAGGTAAAACGGCAAAAACTGGCTACCAATATAAAACATTCCTTTGGCTGCTTCTACTTGAAAGATGTCTGATAAATGCCCAGGACCGTGCAAAAATCTCTTAGTGAATTGCTCTAACTCATAATCGCATTTAGCGATATGGACTAGCTTAGCAATGACTCGCTCACGTCACCCCAGCGGTGGGTTTCCAATAGTCTTACCCCCAGTTCTCGCGGCGCACACATGCTCGCTTCGCTCGTGCATGCCTTCCGCACATGCACCCGGCCTTCCGCACATCCACTTTGCTCGCATGCGCACCTTCCATGCATGTGCCCAGCCTCGAAAACGTGGCTAAATAGGATGGCAATACATCTGGTTCGCTACTACCGGTTAGCCCAATCCGGTCCGAACCGGCTGAATACCACCTCTGCGTCACCCGTTAATTTAACATATTTGCATATTTTAATCATTCCAGTGGTGAAATCTAATTATTTTTACTACCGGTTCTGTGGGCGTGGCTTGGTGGGCGTGGTGTGGCCTTGTGGGCGTGGCCTAGTGGGTGTGGCAGGGAAAGATGCTGCAAAATCCTCATTCCCTCCCCACTCCAGGGGAAGGATACTGCAAAATCCCCATTCCCTCCCCACTCCAGGGGAAGGATACTGCAAAATCTCCATTCCCTCCCCACTCCAGGGGAAGGATACTGCAAAATCCCCATTCCCTCCCCACTCCAGGGGAAGGATACTGCAAAATCTTCATTCCCTTCCCACTCCTGGGGGAAGGATATGGTAAAATCTCCATTCCCACCCCACTCTGGGGCCAGCCAGAGGTGGTATTTGCCGGTTCTCTGAACTACTCAAAATTTCTGCTGCCGGTTCTCCAAAACTGTCAGAACCTACTGGATTTCACCCCTGAATCATTCCCAATTTAGAAATCTTTCTGAACTCTTCAAAGGAGTATGAGAACTTAGTATAGCAAAGCCACTATTTAAAGTTAGCTAAAAAGACTTTTGAGGTATAGGAGATAGAAGAGAACAATTCGTTTCATATCAAAGACCATTGGCTTCGTTTTAAGGAAAGATACATAAATCTGGTACAATAGGATTGTTTTTCTCATTTTCTATTCTCTTGAATGTTGCCCAGATGGATCGTGGCTTCATTAAACTGTAGATTTATTTAGAAGTTTAATAAGACCAGTATTGGTTGAGATCTAACAGATACGTCGCGTAGCCCAATCCCAATTCCCACACCTATATTTTTCTACCTTTAGCTCATACCTTTCTACACAATCAGAAAGCCGAGAACAGTGATTTGAAGCAGGGGCATCGTGGCCTCCCACAGCATAGAGAAACCCGTTGTAGGTTGCCACGCCGACTCCTCCGCGTCTTTTGGACATGGGGTTGCAGATGCTCCATTTGTTCGTGTGGGGATCGAAGCACTCCATGGATTTCAAGCAGGAGCTTCCATCACGCCCTCCAACTGCATACAACCTATGGTAATAAATCGCACGAGGACAACACAGATAGAGTTAACTGTGGGAAAAGAGAAGGCAGAATTGGAGGCAGAATTAAATGAGTCATCAGCCTGGAATCCTTACGTTTCCACAAATGGTCTAAATTCAACCCCTCTTGAAATCCATTGACTCCTATATGGAACAATTTAATGTTGAACTTTTTAGCTGACTATATTCTTACGTATAGGGTTGTGTATAGGTATACATCTTCGGAACTGGAACTTAACATATGGTCCTGATACTTTGCACCTGGCATTAGCTGTACTAAAGACTACAATAGACTTTCTTTTGATCTGGGATAGTCTAGACTTTTTGCTAGATATTAGACAGGACTCTACCTCAGCCTGCCCAGAAATGCCAACATTGAATTTGCCAAATTTTGTACGCCAAAAGGTCTAATGCTACTGAACCATAGTACTATAAAGGTAAAGGTTCCCCTTGCATGTATGTGCTAGTCGTTCCCGACTCTAGGGGGCGGTGCTCATCTCCGTTTCAAAGCCGAA